>NC_052516.1:16583158-16745352 GCF_014356525.2 Nilaparvata lugens
CTTGTTTAATTACCTGATCTCTGAGCAAGGTGAGGCCATTGTCGCCGTCTGACACCTGCAGGTTGTGGGTGACCTGAAGGATCCTCTCACCTGGATGCAGTTTGGTGACGTACTTGGACGGGAAGTAGCCGAACCGACCGACGCATTTGCCCTTCCACCAATCCTGGTCCGAGGTGTCGATCACTGTCACCTTCTCGCCAGCCCTACAAAGCAAGCATTACAATTTTTTTTAATTAACTGGTGTAGTAAACACCTTCGCATGCACAATATATTGTATATCAAAGTCTAAATGAAACCCTCAAGGTAATCCTATGTGGGATCCTTCTTCGTAATTTTATTCACAATAGAAAAAAATGAAATTAAAATGAATACCAAATCAAATGAAAATATAGTCATACTTGGATATCACACATGAATGGATAACAGCCACTTTTTTCTTTCATTTTTGTTCATCAGTTATACTAATTTTCCTTTACTTTTGCTGTTCTGTTAACTTTGATGTTTATTTCAATAGAGGCTGTTTGTATTTTGAGATAGGTACTGTACGATATAGACATTTTATTTTTACTTTTACTTCTATTGCCAACATATTATTTCATTCTCTTGTTTGCATTTTCTGTAATTATTGTTTGTGCTTTCTTTGCGAGAATAAAGTTATATTATTATTATTTTAAAACTGTAAAATTTTGAAAAATAATTACCAGAGTAAAAGTATTGAACATAGCAAAATATAAATTCATAAAGTAATTAAACAGGTTTTTGTGCGGGCAGCACATTCTGAGTGATCATTATTATTGTTCAGTCAACAGAAAAAGTCTTGTAGGCTAAATTGAAATTGCTATGACACAATAATTACAAAAAAATACAAATAGAATTCACATCTTCAAGCATATGATATAATATTAAGTCATATTATATTAAGCGAGCAATTTCTATTATATCTGTTTATATTTTCATATCTGGTTATCTGGTTATTAATGTTCAACGGATCACGAAAACGGCTCTAACGATTTTCACGAAATTTCGAACATAGTAGGTTTATGATATAAAAATAAAGATTGCACTAGGTCTCATCCTTGGGAAAACTCGCTGATCGACATTAAAAGGATAATAATTCATCCTTGGCTGGAACATCTGAGACTTTCGTCGTCTGTGGATAGTAAAAAGTTAGCGAGTAATTCTGTGGAAAATCAAAATATCGCATCCCCGAAATTCATAAGCTGACGTATAGCCAACTGTAAAATATAAACACGATCATTTTAGAGAATTGTGTTCTGTTTATCAATAAATAAAAATAACGAGCGAAGCTCGGTGCCCCGATATTTAGATACAAACAGGTAAATATTGACCTCAGATTATGGAATTATCATATAGAAATAATTGAATATAATCAATTTCAGCAATGATTTTTTCAATCTGATCTTAACCGCTTAATAATAGTCTATTAAATTGAATAATGTAATACGATAACACAAAGATTAACAGTAGTCAAATATCAAGATTTCTTTTGAATAATAATTTACAATTGATTCACAAAGATGTTACAAGAATCCTCTATGTAAAAATCTGAGTATACAACTCTGGTTTGCGCACAGGCATTTGCCCATGCAGACCATTTTCTAAAAAGTTATCCAGCTTAGTGTATTCATGAGATTGTTTTCATTTTTTGTTGTTATTTGCATTGAAACTGTGTTTGAGTACATACGATTTTCATTTTGTAAAAAGCATTTTTTTTGGAAATGAATATCGGTTTGTCTGATGTCAAATATCACGATATCTTTTGGAGAAGACACAAACATGTTCCAATAGGTATGGTGTCATCTTCAAACTGTTTTTGAAAAGACTTCAGCCAAATATCATTAATTTATTTGGAGAGAAATACAAACATTGGTCTGAAGTGTCTTTAGACAAAGTAGGTCCTATTGGATATTATAAAAATTATCTACTCTTATAATACTATTGTTTAAATTGAAGTGGAAGGAGAAGAGTTTGAATGAGGAGGTGGAGGTGGTTGGTGGTGAAGAGGAGGAGAAGGTGGTTGGTGGTGAAGAGGAGGAGGAGGAGAAGGAGGAGAAGGAGGAGAAGGAGGAGAAGGAGGAGAAGGAGGAGAAGGAGGAGAAGGAGGAGAAGGAGGAGAAGGAGGAGAAGGAGGAGAAGGAGGAGAAGGAGGAGAAGGAGGAGAAGGAGGAGAAGGAGGAGAAATTTGAGTAAGAGTGTGAGAAAGAGAGACAGTGATGAGGTGAATAGAGTGTGTGAGAAAGAGAGCAAAAGTAATTATTTACTTACTTGAGGTCCATTTCATCACCATGTCGAGATCTGAAGTTATACAGAACTACATACAAGTTTGTCGGCAGCAGTCTGTGTGGTTTCTGCAACAGATTGAATCAACAAATTGAAAACATTGAATTATTAATGTTTATCAGGGAGGGACTATTATTTATTATTTATACTCATGCTCATTTTAACTCAGTAATGAGTAATTTATACTCATACTCATTTTTACTATTAATACTCAGAGAGGGAAACGATCACTCTAGAAACTCTCAATATATTATTAATAGAACTATAGGCTAATCTTACTCTAAAAACTCAGTCAATTTATTTACAGAGCTATACTAGGATACTCTTATTCCAAAGGTTTTCTCTGTTATTTTCAATCAACTACTTTGAGATCTATACGAATATTCAGTTCAAAATAAATAGTTTTTGATACAGTAAGAGAGAGACAGACAATCACACGTACACGACTACTCACTGGGGAGGGGCAAGGAGAAGTACTGGCGGAGGAAAGGGACTTTTCATTGTCATCTGGTAGCTCCACGGAACTCATGCGCATATTTCTCGCCGACAAAAGTCTCCGGTTATGCACTGGACTTGAAGGGGCTGCAACCAAAAACAAGACAAATATTATTGAGTTTTCATTTTTTTTGAACTATTTATCTACGGTAATGTCGTATCAAGTTTTCACATTTTCCAAGATTTCTATTAGATTCGTATTGATGACACTTGTGTCTGTTGAAAATGAGACACTTTTCAGTTTCAACTTGAACAGAGTTATTATCAAGTGTTATGTGAGTTATTTTACAAATAAGGAATTGAGTAGCCCTGAATATTTTAAAAATAGAACTATAGTAAATACTCTTTTTTGAAATTAATAAAATAACACCTTATGAACTGAATTACTTTGATTAATGTAAAATAAACAGGTCTCTATACATTGAGCCATATGAATAAAGTTGAGCATTTGCTTCATTTTCTATGAATAAACGTGAGAAAAACCTTTTGCTCATGCTCATCAGAAGAATAGTTTGAGCATTTGCTCAAAAGTAAAAGATTCTGCTCAAAATTGTATGAATAAACTAGAGCATTTGCTCAACTTTTGAAGCAAATGCTTCAAAAAAGGTGAGTCTAGTCTACAGCAGCTTATCACCTTTTGCTCATAGTAAAATGGCTCAACTAATCCGTATGAGGAAGAGGAAACTATACCAGATACGATCACAACCAATAGTTGAGAACTATAAAACTCTTATTAGATTCAACCATGATATATAGGCCTATCACCATTATCCCTACAAAAGAATAAATACAAAAGATAGCTAGCTACCTGCTATAAAGATAGCCATCACAAAATAGGAGATAGGTATTTAAGAAGATGAGAGTGTGGACGATTATAAGAAGGCTATTGTTATTATAAGATTATGCTGAAGATTATTATAGAGATGACATTTTTTCACGCCATTATTTCAAAATTCAAACTCAACTAACCTAAAACTCTATTTATAAATAGAAAACAGAACAGACGACGCAAACACAAGCGGTGCACCCTAC
The DNA here is from genome assembly GCF_014356525.2 of Nilaparvata lugens. Taxonomy (NCBI): domain Eukaryota; kingdom Metazoa; phylum Arthropoda; class Insecta; order Hemiptera; family Delphacidae; genus Nilaparvata; species Nilaparvata lugens. The sequence goes on from NC_052516.1 coordinate 16,586,987, forward strand.
TTGCATATTTAGCGCTTCCGTGAGCTATAAAAACAAACTAAGGCTACAAAAGCGAATCAGCTGATGAAAAATCTCTAAAATACGTGAGCATTTGCTCCAGAGTTCAGGAGCATAAGGTAAGAGTATAAGGTAAAGCTTATTCATATAAAAATAAGCAAATGCTTTTTCTTCTACCTTTTGCTCATGAGCAAAACCTTATGCTCCATGCTCTTGCTCATGAGCATTTGCTCTGGTTTTATTCATATGGGCCATGGTCTTTGAATTGTTTTGCTATGAATAAAAAAAGTCATGTATCATTTCATAGATGCTAAATACTTCAATAATTTAGTAGATTAAACATACAAATTGATCCACACAGGTTTTGAAAACCTGAATTATTATGGTGTGGGTCTCTGAAACTAGTTGCTATTTGTATTTTCAATCTATTATTTTATTAATTTCAAAAGGTACTATAATTATTCTATTTTATAAATAAAAATAAGTAGCCCTGAATACATACATTTTAAGAAGCCCTGAATATATACATTCTAAGAACATCAAGTTCATATTCCTATTTTGATAGTTGGTACTCAATAGAAACATTTTTTTTTCTCCGTAAGGGGCGGAAGAATGCAATAAGAAAAAATCCCTGACCTTCAAAGCTGCTCTTGTGTCAATTACTCGTAGTGAAAAATTAAAGCTGTTCCAATAATTCTTGATTCTTTATTGATTGATACAATAAGTACGGTACATCATCAAAATGATAGGGAGGAAAAAATTAAGATAACCTTGTGCTATTCCTCTCCCAAATTTAGATAAGGTTACACATAGAGTTACATTTTGAGTATAGTAAGTATTTTATAAGATTAATTAACAATAATTGCCTACTACTGGGCTACATACTTGTGGCATTGGTTGTCGATACTGTAACACTTTTTATAATGATGTAGAAACAAAAACTATTGGGGGTCATAATCCTGAGTGGGTACTGGTACCTTACTGATATAAATGTTAATTTTCGTATGTATATTAATTTTATATATTACTGTTAATTTAGAAATAGGATAATGTGAAAATTTGACACATTATTATCATTACTGCATTACATCATTATCACAACTCCTTTTAACAACAAATTGAGTAGTAACATATAACGTGATCAAAAATGGAAATGATAAAGATCAACTAACAAATAAAAGAATTCGAAATGTTGAATATAAGGACACCTTATAAGAAAGATGAATTCGAGTTGTAATTATCACAACTCCTTTAAACTACAAATTAAATAGTAACTTATAACGTGATCAGAAATGAAAATGATAAAGATATATAAGGAATAAATTTCCACTCTCATTTTTCAGAAAAAATCGTATCATATAAAACCATTTTCTAGACTTTGGAAAATTATTTTATGAACTGAATTACTTTGATTGATGTATGATAAAATACACTGTATTTGAATTAATTGTTTCGTTATGCGTATAAAATAAAAACTATCATGTATCATTTCATAGATGTTAAATACTTCAATAAATTTTAAAAGAATTTGATTTCTTCACGCTAAATTTACCTGAAATTTACTCTTATTTTCAATAAAAGTTATTCAATTTGTCTTTGTTGTAGTTTAGTCACATAGTCAGACTACCCTATGTAAAAACACAGTGTCTAGACTAAAAAAATGTAATAAAGTATTTCATTATGTAAAACATCATCAATCATTTTATTTATTATTTGGGCAAGTACATTACTAGAATCTTACTTCTTCCTTATAAACATAATATTATTCAGAATGTTATTCTGGGTGTGCATATAACAATGGTTAAGAATATCAGAAGGCTACAACTGACATATATTTACACTAGTCATAAGATGCAAATAAATAGGTACTATAAACTATCGCACTGTTGGTTATGAAATATTGGTGCTGACACTTATTTAAATTTTTATTCTCATTGCCAGTACTGGCATTTAGACGACTTAAAAAATTACAAGCCTTAATGAGTATAAAATAAGTTAGTTAAACAACTATTGATAGATGGTTGCAACTATTCTTGTTCCCTGAAGACATCCTACAAATTCGAGTTAAATTTATTTAACCTTATATCATGACTGTTTCAAATACAATTGATAGTTGGAATTTCACATTAGATTATCGTACACAAAAAATTACACTGTTGTCCGAATTTCATAGAGTAACATGTTCCAATCATAATGAAATTTAATCACTAACTGTTGATTTTCTAAAAATAGTCATGTTCAAGAAATTGAATCCTCTACAACTGAAAAATGACGTTTCCATGCATATCTACAATTCTAACAGATTAAATTGATTGATTCTCTACTAATTATAACAAATATATTGATTATCTAAGATAATCCAACGATCCAAGAGGACAATATCTGAATGGGGATAGAACGGGTACCGTATAGTTGTTTTCTACAGAAATAAAGATTTTCTCCACTAATTGTACCATCTTTAACTAAACGTTAATTTAACTAAATACTACAGTTTTGCACATTATCCACATCAGTATAGGTACTAGCTAGGAACATTCGACAGTTTGAATGGATGAACTGTTGATTTTCATAAATTTTGAAGAAATTTATATACTATTCAATTGAGCCTTGCATGACAATAGTTTTGTACGCCTATCTACAGTATGTTACTAACAAATGAATGTTTCGTTTGTTGTTCTAAAAGAGTTTCTGGATGAATAAAACCGCTGATTCTCTACAAATTTGTAAACACTTTTGTCTTTAATTGAATCTTCTGAAACTAAATGAAAATACGGTACAGTATAGTTGAAAACACATATTACATCATCACAAAACTAACAACACTAAACTACATCTACATGCTTAATTTCTACAATTTATTTCAGATTTTTCTATCACTGAACCTTTAAAAACTAAATGTTATCTTTATTTGAAACTAGATCTATATCTACTGTACATAATATGTAGCCTACTAACAAATTGATTGTTTATCAGACGATCCAATATGACATCTATGGTATGAATAAAGTTGCTTATTCTTCACAGTTTTCTATTTTTTTCTATTAATATATCCTGCTTTAATTGAATGACTAGGTACCTAACAAACTAAATGACAATCATAGTTGAAAATATAGCTACAGCTAGGCTATATAGCTATGTAAATATAGCTACAGTACTAATAAATTTATAGTTGATCTCACGATCTAAGATGACCTCTGGATGAATGAACTGTTGCTTTTCAAAAATGATTACAGTTTATTATTTCTCCAATTTAACTTTCTACAACTAAAACGAACAACATCTACTACAGTAGGTAGGCTAATAACAAAAGTTGATGGTTTGTCTCACGACCTAAGATGACTTCTGGATGGAAAACTGTCGATTTCCTACAAAAACTGCCGGATTTCTAGAAATGTTGTAGTTGTCAACCTACTTGACCAGCACTGACTATCGTGCATTGTGGTGGGTCGCTGCCTGCGCCGCATCTCCATCATGCGAATCTGATCTCTCAGGAATCCATGGGCGGCCTGATCTCCTCTTTCATTGGTCAGCAGTTCTGCTCTCTCATTGGTCAGATCGTTCAGTGAAGAAGTCGTGTCGAGATCGTTGGCTGATCATGAAAGGTGGGTGAAATTATCACGAACAAAAGCATTTCAATGATCTAGCACCTTCTTGATCAGTTCTATATATTATGTCAACCATATATTTCTACTTTAGATTGTCACTAAATGTAGCCATAGAGGAAATATAGCATAAGAAAAATTCCAAATATTTTATCAAGAAGAATTTCATGAAACAGTGCACTGTTTAAGAATAACATTTGTCAAGTCTCCAGTTTATTATTTTATACAAAGAATAGTTCTACTGGAACAATAATTATCATCATTATGATACTGAATAAAAAATACATAGCTTGAAGAAGATATTCCATGGTAAAGGACGTCTATTTTCCAAATTTCACTGTTAACTCAAGCCGATAGTCCAAGTACTTCTTTCTCGTGAAGCTTTGTGATGCTGGCAGTCTCTCATACTGTGCCGTTCTTACACTCTCACCCCAACAAAACACTAATAATTGACAGTAGTCGATGGTAAATAATAAATTGGATTGAAATTTTCATCATAATCGGCCTATTATGGAATACTATCTTAGTATAATCTAATTTTATACTGTCTTTTCTCTATGATAATATAGTAGCCTACTGTTACCGTATATGTTTTATATTCATATGGTTGCAAGTTGAATAATGAATAATATAATCTATTATATTCTTTCAAAATTAACTCAAGTATCAATAAATGAACTAAATAAATATTTATCTAAGTCACTAAATAAGTCAATGTGCCACTCTGTCACTAATTAAATCAACAAATAAATATTTCATACAGAATATGATTAGTAGTATAACATTATATTCTTTCCATATATTGTTTCAAATACGGTAGTCCACTTATAAGTAAATATTCATTCATTTCACTAAATGAATGAGTGGATGATGTGCCACTGTCACTAAATAAATAACCGAATAAATATTTCATACATATTTTATAGTAGAAAAGTTATAGCTTTTCTATCCAATTGTAGGCATATTGTATGAGATGAAAAATTGTGAAACTGAAAATAATGTTGTTGAAGAATTTATCAAGTCTCCATAGTGTAGACATAGTTTAAACTATTCTACTGGAACAATAATGATTATCATCATTATTTGTGATACTGTATGAAAAATACTTTTATTGCATAGAAATTATCAATCAGAAAACTAATGTTGAAAGATCTATATAAAGATATCTATGGGTACTCATAGTTAACAAGATAAATTAATTGATTCATTGGAAATATAAATTATGAATATAAGTTGAATCAATTACCCATGTAGATGCCATCAATGCCTGGAAGTTCTTTTCTTTGACTGAAATACAGTTCTACTCTACTTGATTACTTTATTTCAAACTTCAAACAATGGATGGTGTGAGAACTCAACAAAAATTGCAGCTTCTGATATCAAATGAAAAATATTTTTAAATGTAGGCTATATGAGAGTGTATTATATGAACATTTTGTAGGGTTCAAGAGAGGATAAATGGGATTTTAAAACCATTGTACTATTATTTGCATTCTTCAAAATCCATAATGAATTATGAATTCATAATTTATAATGTTCTTGAAAATTTGTTAAACTTTTGTTTCAATTTTTTGTTACACTTGTATAAAATATATATGGTACCTACAGAGAAGTTTATAAGAATAGTACCTACCATATACATTTGAAAGGACCTTCATCATCCCAATTGCTATAATGAATCAAATTAAATTTGAAAATATTTTGATTCAAATCAAATTTGAAATAGATCAAATTAATTTTTGTCATAGGATTGAATATCTCTATTGCTATAGTCTTGATATTTGTTTATAAAAGAAACAAATTCTCCTACACATAAAAAGAAATGTCAGTCGATGACTACAACAAAGTTTCAAGTGTTTTATCATGAAAAACAACATCAAACAAAATTGAATAGTTCGTGACCTATCCCTGAGGTATGGTAATGAATAAGTGATTCATAATAATAAGTGATTTTGGTCAGGTGTATGTCACTTAGCTTAGGTCGGGTCGTTTTTAGCTTAGGTTAGGAAGGTTTTTTGATTAGGTTAGGTCGATTTTAGCTTAGGTTAGTACGAATAAATCTAGCAAACCAAAAGGAGTCAAATATCACTAAAACTAGATACTATAGTGCTATTGAGTAAAACTATGATTTAACTGATAAAATTATAAAAGTATGATTTAAAAGGAATGAATATTGTGAAAAGCATACACTGCAAACGTGATGATGAAGACTGGCTCGAACCCGGCTGGGTCTGGCTCCCACTGGGACCCCCGCTCGCCCCTCCTCTCCTGCTACGCGCCTGCTCGGTGGATTCCGGCGAATCGAGAGACAAACTTTTCATGCGCAGATTCAATTTTTGCCTGCGGGGACTGTGCGGGGCTGAGAAGTTATATGGAACAGAAAAACATACCACGTCTACTCGTCTACATGTGCATATCAAATATACAGGCTACACTAGATCAATCATGTAAAACGGGTCCTAATATTATAATAAAACTGTCAAAGCCTGAACACTGTACACTAGTTAGTTCAAATCATGTTGCTAAGGTTCAATATATTATCTAAATTGAATACCAAACCTCTGATTGATTTCTAAAAGGTAGAGTCAATGTGATAATATATGGAAAGGTGATAAAGTTGTCAAAAAGCTTAAAAATGTACACTATAGTTAGTTCAAATTATATTTTCAAGGTTAAATATATTATCTAAATTGAATACCAAACCTCTGATTGATTTCTAAAAGGTAGAGTCAATGTGATAATATATGGAAAGGTGATAAAATTGTCAAAAAGCTTAAAAATGTACACTATAGTTAGTTGAAATGATATTTTCAAGGTACAAAATATTATAATTATTTAAACTCAACTACCTTGATTGGTTATAGTTTCTAAAATGTATAGATTGTGATATTGTGAGAAGGTGATAAAATTGTCAAAAAGCTTGAACACTGTACCGTACACTAGTTAGTTCTATTTATGCTTCTAAGGTTGATTATGTATATGATATAGTTCTCCCTTGCGTGGAGTTAGTTTGAATTGCAATTCTAAGATAGAGTTAATTGGGGAAAAGTGATAAAATTGTCAAAACACTAAAGGCTACATTGTTAGTTAAAATTATTATCCAAGATCTCATACATTGTTATAAAAAACCTAATAACCAATGCACCGTTTAAATTAGTTCGTTTGAAATTTATAAAAAATACATATTATTGTGAAAAAGGTGATACTACTTTATTGTTGACATCATTGAGCACTGCTGGTACACTTTTATATTGTTTCAGCCAAATAAATTATTATTTCAAGATTACTGCACCAGTAATGTTTTTGGGTCAATCTTCAATTTTCATCATTTATTATTCTTTATTGCCAGTTTTTTAATGATAGCCTCATCAGATACGTTAGTATATGGATAAGACAGGAAATTGCAGCTGCCTAAGATGGGATTTCAAATTTGATAAAATTTGTTGAAAAGATACTGTAGTGAAACTCGTTCATAGGTCTAATTCAAAAACAATGATTCTTTTGTCAATCATTCCACTTTATCACTGAAAACAATAAGATCAATGTTTTTGAATGTGATTTCAATTATTATTTCTCAGTTAAATGACATGAAAAATGAGCACAACCAAAATTTATTGGATTGTAAAAAATCTGAAATAAGTCTAACCTTCAATGATTTAGTACAATGATTAATTTACAAAACTTAACGAATGTTTCTACATTATAATTCAAAACAAGCACTTCCATGATCAAGTAAGTTAAAACTATCCTATTATTTACACCTCAAAAATTCGATCATATGATCTAAAACGTGCAGATAAGCATACTGATTAGTAGCTTAAACGTGCCAAAAATATTAAGAAATAATATTTCATTTACCTTGTATACGAAGATGATGTTACAAAGATTTTTGAACCCACTTTTAGAAGTCACATACATACAATATGTGGTACACTACGGAACAATAGTGTGCACAATTAAATTATCATTATGATTTTTTAAATAAGACAGTGATGTAGTTAATGAGAAGTACTCAACAGAGATTTGAGGAAAAACATTAATACGGTATTGGTACAATGCTGAATGTTTTTATTGGTACTGGAGATGAATGTTTGAAGAATAATAATAATTATTTGCGGATAGAAATTTGGAAAATGAACTGATGAATTCAATGAATAAATAAATTAATGAGAATGAAGAATAAATAATTTATTGAATAGATGGATCCAAACGGAAGTGATGAAGTGTAATTATTATGATAATAATTATTTGCGGATAGAAATTTGGAAAATAAACTGATGAATACATTGAGTGAATTAATTTTGAAATAATTAATGATAATGACGAATAAACAATTTATTGAATAGATGGATCTAAACGGAAGTGATAAAGTGTGTTGGAAAGTGGTGAACAAAATAATTTAAGTCCAGAAAAGTATGAGAACTTTATTATGAAGATCAAATTAAAGAATGATTTTGCAATGAAATTTCATTATGGAATTTCATTCATCACTTCAGGAAATCCGGTGGCTTGTTCCATAAACAATCAGAACTCTACAAGAGTAGAGTACCTAGCCTGCAGGACCAGCTGAATGTAAGGTAATAATAATAATAATACTGAGTGTGATGACCACATAAGCTCTTATAGGCTTGTGCGTGGGTAATGAGTGAGAGATGATGATGATGAGAAATGACGATTACTTTCTAGGTAGAATAAAAATAAGAATAAGAATAAGAAAAGTCGGGACCGACGAATTTTCGTCTCCTCCGAAAGACGGGAGGTGTTCACATATAACTTACTAGATAAACACAATTTTTTATGCATTGTGAAACTTATAGACGATAGACGAACTATTTATTAATGAGTTAGAATTTTGTGTTTTTACTGTTAGCTATTCATGTATTACACAATTAATATTATTTTCACGAACAAAACACTGTGGAGTAGATTATATATGGAAGTTAAACAAAAAAACTAATTTTTAAACAAATATGATGATTGTCTTCCAAGTTGAAATGAAATGTGCGACATAGAATACACATAAATAATATGACCAGCTTGTTAATCAAATTATGAGTAAATCAACATAAATTTTGAATATATAAGTGCAAATCTGGACGACAAGAAAGTGACAATTAAATGATTGAATTGATTGACACATGTAAACAACAAACCAAGGATTATGTACACTGAATAAAGATCTACTGATGATGATAGTTTGTAAAATATGTTCGTAAACACGATGAATTAGAATAGAATAATTGGAATTATGAACTTAACATACGGTACCACAAAAATATAAAATATAAAAAAGGATGATGGATGATGGAAATGAACATAAATAAAAACATAAACAACTAGGTAATAAGGTATATTTAATTGAAATAATCGCAAATTTATACACTAAATTATAGTCTAGCTAACTAGGTATCACAGAATGTAGAAGATAATATTGCTTTGAGGAAAGGAGAAATGATTACAGAAAGAATACTATCATGAAGAAAAGGTTTTCTATGATACTAGCCAGATGAATTGATTATAACTAAATTTTGCCTAATTATGGGTGGTGATTGATACTCTTTGAAACTACAGTACCTGAAAATAATTGAGTAATATAGTTACTGTATTTGAAACTAATTATATTCGTGAAAATAATAGATTATATGAATTCAGTTTTCGAATAATTTTGATTCCATATGAAAATAGGCAATTCAGGAAAGTCATTATTACTTTTTCAAACAATCATAAGAAAATGTAATCCATGGGAAATAATCGATTTCTACCTATTGTAATAAATTGAGTCTCACCTATTATTTATAAGTTTCATATCCATAGTTTATAATTCTCGGAACGTGGATATTTTTTTGGAATTTGTTCAATTCCAAGCCTGATCAACTGAAAAATATTTTTCTTCAAGAATTTCATTATTATTGGACGATAAACTATAACTGTTCAAAGGAATTTATAAGAATTCATAATCATAATTTATAATTCTTGGAGTGTGGTTATCTTGGGAGTTGGTTTAATCCAAAACCAGGTCAAAATTAGATTCAAAGAAATGACAAAAAATAATTATTTAATGAGGGTGAATGGGCTATAGCCACATTCAGAATTAATTTATAGTAAGTTAAGTTTTCACTCAGCTTATTTGATTCAAGTTTGTGAAGATACTTCTGATATTTGGAAAAAGTCATTTTGAAAAGTTATTTAAAGTTAAAGTTAGCTAAAGTTATTTTGAAAAGGTTTGAATAACTTTATGATTATAAGCAACGGAGATAGTTTCTCATGTTAGATTTGCTCTTGGTAGAATTGATTGAATTTAATAGACCTACAAATTACTCTATATTCAACTATTATATTTGAAAAGTACTCTACTCTGGTAAAACTCTGATGTTTCACTTGATAGAATAATGGGTGAGAATTGATTGAAGTGTATAACTTCAAATAACTTCATTATTATGACAGATGGAAATAAATTGGAAGTTGCATTTGTTCAAATGCTAATTAATAAATAATAATTATTAAACAAAAATCATTCCCGGGCTGACAAATAATTTTTGTATAGTAGCGCTCATCGGATTTCCATCTAGCTGTTTACCCTGTTGTCAATATTTGCAGTAGCAGAAGTCTTCGGGGTGATTTACAGCGTTTAATTGGGATTTTCGTTTAATAATAATTATTTAACTTCATATTACCTATTTGAAAATTCCCTGAACACAGAACTAGTCATGGGAAGAAAGGTATCGCTGTATTCAAAAAAATGTACTTACTAAGTACATAAAATTATAATAGACTAAGTGTACTTGGAATATTAATGGTGGTAGTCCTTTGCAATACGATAAGGATGAAGACCTTCGAAAATTCGTTCTAAATCTAAGAATAACTTTATATTATATATACATTAAACTAAAAAGCTGTCAATAGGTGATAGGTAGGCTATTTTCGAAAATTAAGAAGATACATCAATATTAAGAATATTGAATTTGAATTAATAATATTATTTCGATTTTGATAATGTCTTGAACAAATATCAATAGAATTGGTCGTTCTTTGCTTTATTATTATGTTTTTATAAGATTTACAATTTTTTAAAAGGTCATCAATTATATTCCTATGTGGTTGGGGAGTTTTATTTCTGAGATAAACCGAATACTGAGATTTTTTAAATACTTTTTTTAATTTTTTTTTGAAATAAATGAGATTTGTTTCTTGATATTATTTCAATTGCTACTCTGAGGAGTTATCAACAATCATGAAGAACCTATGAAACTACAGTAGTAGCCTAACTCCCATATGATTTTTTAATTCATATTTCGTTCATATTAATCATAATATCATATATCCGTTTTGAGCTATTTCCAACGACACTACAGTCTAAGTTTTGAATATTAGTTATTAAGAGTAGTACTCACATGTGGAGAGCTTTCGGAGTTTTCAAACCCATTTTCAACATTGATTTAAAAAGTCTGAAAGCGCTTCACATATGAGTAGGTACTAGCTTTAATAACTAATATTCAAAAATTAGACTGTAGTGTCGTTGAGAATAGCTCAAAACGGATTATTGATTGCAGTTCTTAATGGATAGTGAAATAGATGAGTATAATTCATATATTATATTGAAATAAAAACTCATTCATATCAATCTCAATCTATGACGTATTCACACTTATTACAATCGCTCTAATAGTCAGAGAAAAATTGAATAGTAGCCTATATAATATCGTCGACAATGCCTTATTCATTCTTATATTCGTGAAAATTCTCATTTCCAGAATCTGAGAAAATAGGTTCAAATATCTTGAACAGCTGTCACCTATCCCACGGGAGGAAATAAACATTAAAGAGGATGATTATTCAATTTCATCTTCTTTATCATGTTGGGAATATCCCGATGTATGAATGTATCCAATGTACCAAAATACCTAATGTATTCTAGGCACCTTGAATGTATCTATATACATTCAGATGCCTCATCTCTGGAAATGAATAGCATAATTTAATCTCATTTATAATGTTGGGAATATTTTGATATATGAATGTATCTATATACATTCATATGCCCCATCTTTGGAAATGAACAGCATAATTAAATTTCATCTCCTTTATAATGTTGGGAATATCCTGATAATTCTATAAACAATCAGATGCCTCATATTTGGAAATAAACAGCTATCACCTATCATAGTTCATTCCAACAAACCATATCTCGACCTAACTTGCTGGGGGAAACATGTACGTATTGAGTTGTCGATTATCGAGAGAAATTCAGCTAAATCAGCAATGTGATCATCTTTTTTTATTAGCGCCTCCTTTTTTCGAGGTGGGGGGTGGAGAAGGGGGTTCGCCATTTTCCTGAAATCCGCCCAAAACCAAGGGCTGTCCAAAAGGTCTTGTGCCGGCGGCGTAATGACTTTGCTCTGTAAACCCAATACACAAACAAATGTAGTTCGTTTCAACAAGTATTTTTGATTAAATCGAAATAAATAAAATTATGTAGTTCGTTTCAACAAGTATTTTTGATCAAATCAAAATAAATGAAATTGATTATAAATTATAATATAATGAAATTAACAACATAGGATAAAAGAAAAAAGCTACGATTAGAAAAGGAATTAATAACTTATTCAATAACTGAAGCTCATCAAAGAATTATTGTAAGTTTCAAAAACATGTAACTTGAATTGAAATTGAATTAATTCATTAAATAACATATATTAAATATTGGAATCATATTTTTTGGGAGCTGAACAAAATGTGATTTGGATAATAGTTTGTATGATATATATCTTTGTTAAATAGCCTCTCAGTATAGTAAGAGGAATTTTGAAATTAAATGCTACAGTTCTAGAATTGAGTACGGCTTGGTACCGCACAAAAATTGAGATAATCAACAGAAGAAATAGAACATTATAGCACTTCTATTTCCAGGTTTTCTCTCCATATTCAATATCTGGTTAGATTGAATATATTGGGAATGGAAAGATGAGAAAAAATAATTTTAAGATAATTATTAGGTACCTAATTCGTTCCTGAGCTTGTAATAACTTTTTGTACCGTAATAAAATAATAATTTGAGAATCAAACATTAAACTATGAAACTTCTATTGTGGTTATTTATTTGTTCTTATAACTTTTATCGGCAGAGAGATCCTTTGTAGTTGAAAAAAATAAGGTGATCAATTCTTTAAAAAAATAAATTCAAAAATTTAATGAATCCTCTATTAAAAATAATTATAGATATAGCATAATAGATAAAAATAACACTTGAATTGCCTGGCAGGTAGGTTATTGTAAAGCTAACCAAACAGCAGAAGCAAACGTTTTTGAGATCCTTGAATTTGAGATATGAGATTTCAAGTCAATTTAGACAAATATAGCGTATTTATTTAGTCAATTTAACAATGTTATCCTGTGAAGAGTAACAAGAATCCTTCAAGTTTTTCACAATGACTGTTTTAACAAGATAATTTAATAAATTTTTATCTTTTTCTGTGGTCTTACAGCATTACCCACTCGTTATCCATCCGTTCTAAAAACTAAAAACAATAAACTATTCAAATAAGATAACAAATATTTATTGGAGACTGAACTATTGAGCTTTGATGAATTGAATATTGTGCAATCAATGATTTTCTGTTGTAACTACACAGCTAGCAACTGAACCCAATGTTTGAAATTATCAGGATTTTCCTTTAGATCTCAGGTGCAGCATGGATGAATAATTGAATCCCATAGTTTTGTTTTGACTAGATCTTGATTAGTTGTTTGAAAATCAATAACCAGCCATTGAACCTTATGAAAATCGACCAGTAAAAGTATCACTAACATCAAATCAATGCAACATCAATGCTGCATCAACAACATTGCAACATGCAATGCTGCAACATTGCAACAATCCCAATGCAACATAACCATCAGCAACGCAGAAAACATGACTTCAAGTGCAATAATTTTATGATTATATATTATTATACAGAATTATGAACGCTATTCAACGCAGATCCATTCCCAAACTCAACAACCAAGTTAGAAATATCAGGAGCAAACATAACAACAAAAGCAGGCCAAAAATAGTGAAGATGCTATGAGGAAATGAAAATAAAACAACCTTCAAACTCATATGGAGGCTTGAAAGTAATGAATCATAGATGAAGATGAAGGTTGGCGAACCTAACTTGAACCCGGTTGCACAAATGCCAGTTAAATTTTATCCGTGATTAATTCCACGAGAACTAATCAAACAATAAGACATTCCTGATAAGACGGCTGATTGGTTCTCGTGGAATTAATCACGATTAAAATTTAAACTTGATTTGTAATAGATGCATTCTTGCCTGAATTAGAGCTCATAAGCTCATCATAGATATGATGAGAGTTCATAAAAATAATATTCCAATATAAAATTTGATCTGTCGTTTGCATCTATATGTTCACAAATAGACTTTGGATAAAAATGAGAACGCCGTGAAAATTTGAATATCGTAATGATCTCTACAATAAAATAATTGATAAATTATTTCAAATTGAATAATTCACTCACAAAGTTCGGTTAATTCTGACACTTTCATGGTTAACTGGTAGAGTAGACATTATTGTACAAACTTTGCCATGTCAACAAATAAAACGTCATTCTATTCTATTAAAGCTCTCATGTTTTTAATGAGATGAACAATAAGATAAAGAAATGAATTAAAAGATTCAATAGTGAGCCAAAAAACTTCTACTAAGGCTGGACGCACACCAGTTAGTCAAGATAAGACAAGACATGATCAGACACGTTTAGTCACAATACTTCACATTGTTGTTTATGACGCTGATTAGCCATTGCAATTAGACATGGTCTTCATAAGCAACTATGTGAAATATTGTGACTAAACGTGTCTGATCATGTCTTGTCTTGTCTTGTCTTGACTAACTGGTGTGCGCCCAGCCTAAGCTATGTTAGAGCAGTGTCATCTATTCCATTGGTAAATTTCGGTTCTAGAAGTAGCCTACCTGATTAGGAATATAATATTTAAAATAAACCGTATCATATCACAATGAATTGAATGAACATTCTTATGACACTATTGAACAATCAAAATAATTATTAATCAGGTAATTCTGAGACTAGAAAAAAATAATCGATCATAGAAAATGAAGGTTTAATAAAAAACTGGCTCATCTCATCCAGGTGGTGGAAATATGATTTGAAAGTAATCTTACTATAAGTTCCTCTAATGAGATAAGTTCCTCTTTCTAATTTCCTCTATTGTAATAACTGTTCTGGAGGAATATAGAATACAATGACTTTTTTTGATAACATGGCGAAGTTTGGACAGTAATGTCCTCTCTACCAATCAACCGCAGATAACTGTAGACTCAACTAGAATTACTGGATTCTGAAGCTTTAATATGACTTGGTTCAATACTGAAATGAGGAGAAACTCTCTATAAATTGATCTACCTGAACTAAAGTGCGAGATAAATTACTTTTAACAGGGCTCTTTCTCGAAGACGGAGAGGTCCGATGCTCTATCCTCCACTAATCGCTCCCACTACCTAGCAGCATTCTCCTTCTTTTGTGTCTGAGTGAGAGAGCTTTGTAACGCGACGGCGACGCGGCAACACTCCCCAGGTATATTGGTTTGTGTATGTTAAAGAGATGTTTTCATCACAAGAACATGAAGCAAAATGACACGCATCCAATTGTGCGCAGGATGTCCGTCTGTGTCTACGCTACAAACTGTGGAGGGAGAAATGGGTTTCTCCTCTTCATGTTAAAAGTAATTTATCTCGCACTCTAGGTATGTTAAATTATGAAAATCTGATAAAATTGAAAAAAATAATAGATCAAGAAGAATGCATCTAACAGTCACCCATGCGACATCAAGGTCAGTTTTTTTCCAACAACAAACAATCCATGATTTTCTAGACAAAATACAAACGTGACAGAAAATATATGGTGAGGGAAGAATGATAAGGGGACTGAGCTGTGGGTTTCATGGTCAAGTAAATTATTGATGTGAAAACACGCCAGAGGAAGAATACAAAACCAGGGGGATTAAAGCTCGGTTTCTAGGACACTCATTAAATCTAATATGCCTTTGAATTTATATTAAATCTATAGGTTCGAGGGTTCATTAGATTTAATGAGTGTCCTAGAAACCAGGCGTAAGGGTATAATCACACAGAGAGCGGTCAGAGGAGTCTAAGTTTCGTTTGCACAAAAGCCCGTTGAATTTTAATCGTGATTAATTCCACGAGAACCAATCAGAGAAGCCGTCTTATCAAAAAGGCCTTTGTTTATTTACGCAGCTAGTAAAAGACACACTTTAGTGGAAATTACCCGTCTTATCAAAGAAGAACCCGTCTTATCAAAAAGGCCTTCTCAGATTGGTTCTCGTAAAATTAATCACGGTTAAAATTTAACCGGCTTTTGTGTAACCGGGCCTTTGAGTTGTAGATATAGGTACCTATTTATATACGCCTGACCACTTTCTTTGTGCACATACACAAAAAGTCAATTTTAATTTTGAAGTGTTATAATAGTGCTGTTCCAAACAAAATTTCATTGGAATTAAGGGAGTTCGATTGGAAAAATGAGGTTTCAAATATAATAAAGGAGGATGTTGAAAGGAAATGGAGTCAATATGGAAATTAACAGAGAAAGGATATAAGAGAAGAAGAATGACAAACCAGAGATTTTTATGATTTAGTTTTAGAGATTTGATTGGACTGTTGAGAGAAGTAGAAGGAGAATGGAAGAAAGACAGAAAAGAAGAGAGAGCTAAAAACGGGAGGATATGAGCAACAAGTTATGGAGTAAAACGAGTGTTAGAGGAGTGAGTGAGGAAATTGATAAAGAGAGGAGGAAAAGAGAATAAGCTACAACAATGAGAAACAGCAATAACAACAATAGTATTGAAACAAGAAGACAGAACAACAGCAATATTACAGATAGGAAACATGCAGAGAATGAGAGGTAGAGGAATAAATAACAGCTATTAGGAACAAGAGAAGAGGAGAAATACCTACAGGGTAGAATAATATAAAATGAAATATTGAAGTATATTGATAGGAAATCCCTTTACTTGCAAAATAATAAAAAACTGAGAATGAAGAAAAATACAATACAATTTGTATCAGATGGAAACAATGTGAGTTGTATTGAGTGAATACATTTAAAAGGTTTCATAAATGGAAGAGAATAGACAACAAAACTAAAAATCATCCAGGAAAAACAATGAATCAAATATAATATTGAACAGATACATTGGATGGGTCTCATAGATGAACAAAAAAACTCAAAATCATCCAGGAAAAAAATGAATCAGATATAAAATCATGGACTAGAAATAAAACACAACACAATGAATGTATTAGTGTCATGAATGTTATGAATGGAGCGTAAACAACTCAACCAATCCAATTCAAGAAAACAATGCAAAGGGGAATTATTTCCCTCTAAGGGAATTATTCAATGGACAAAGGAGAAAATAAATAAGAAAGGAGAAAGGAGAGAGAAGAAAGATAAAAAAGAGAATTCAACAAAACCATAGATGAATTTTGGTAATTTTTAGATGAATGAGAAGTTAATGGATTCTCTCCTGAAAGGAGAGAGGGGAAAACGGAAGGAGGAAAGAAAAAGGGGGAGAAGAATGGAGAAGGGAGAGAGGAGGAATGAGAAAGGAGAGAAGAGAAAGGAGATGAGAGAGAGAGAAAGGAGAGAGGAGAGAGAGGAGAGAGAGGAGAGGAGAGAGGAGAGAGAGAGAGAGAGAGGAGAGAGAAAAACGGATGAGGGAAGAAAATAAGAAAGAAGGGTGAATGGTGAGGGGAGAAACGAGAGAAGGAAAATTGCAAAAATGTAATAATTGAAAAATGAAGGTAAGATTGAAAGTAAGAAATGTGCCTGATGTACTCGAAAAGTAAACAAATTATAGATGTTAGGGAATGTATGAGCTCATACAATTCATTCCACCACACACTATTGGTTGGATAAAAACAAAAAATCAAGAGCACTAAGGGTTGGATGAGAACAACAGTAAGAATACCAACGGTTGAATGAAAACAAAAAAGAAACAACACCAATGGTTGGATGGAAACAAAAAAGAAACAACACCAATGGTTGGATGGAAACAAAAAAAGTAAGAACACCAATGGTTGGATGAAAACCAAAAAAGGAACAACACCAACAAACAATCCAATCTAGTCAGCAGTCAGCATCTGGTTCAAAAGTGCAGAGTCATTATTTCATTTCTGTCAAAACGTTCAAAAACTGGCCAGCAACCAGTGAGTATAGAATGTAATACTCACATTCTCTACTCACTGGATGAAAACCAAAAAAAGGAACAACACCAACAAACAATCCAATCCAGTCAGCAGTCAGCATCTGGTTCAAAAGTGCACAGTCATCAATTCGGTCAAAAATGCACAGTCATCAATTGTGTTCTGTCTAACAGAGCCTACTTTCTGGCAGGGAGATGGATCGACCGTTCGGGTGCGGACCTCGATTGAACATGCTGAGGCTGCGGATTCCGCCGAACAGCCGCCGGCGACGCATCGCTTCCGCTGTCGTCTGCGGCTGCGGCTGCAGTTGCGGCTGCATTGCCGCAGCTCCGGCAACCATACCGTAATCTAGAGACACCAGTTACAAATCGCAAATAATTATCATTCACTGAATACTACCATTGAGAAACAATAGCGTAAGTAGATATCCCATGGTATAGGGCGTTTATGTCGCAACTTTTACTGTTATCCCAAGCCGATAGTTCACGTAGTTTTTTCCCATGCAGCTGTGTGACGCTGTTAGTCTCTCAAATTGTGCCGTTCATACACTCTCACCCCAACAAAACAATAAAAACTGACAATAATCGACAGTAATCGGCTTGAGATAACAGCAAAAGTTGCGACATAAATTCCCTATACCATGGGATATCTACTTACGCTATTATTTCTCAATGATACTACTAATAACTAGTTGTTGATTTGTTGACTGTATGATCAGAGTGAAATCGAAACGCTGCATTACAGGTGTGGCCCAGCCTCTAAATTCAGGTACGCTATTATTATTATTGTTATTCATGACGCTTAGTTGTATATATGTGAGCTTCATTATAACTCATACAACATGCCATCTGTCAATTACATATATAATGTTACATACAAGATTGGTTTTATACGATACATTTTTCAATATATTAATTTTCTTAAAAGCTTATATATCCAAACTACCAGACAAGGACCTCATTCCCCCTTCAAAACTATAGGGACAACTCTTCAAAGTAGGGACAACCTATTTTATTTTCGAATAATTTCATATTAGTCTCAGTTTTCAACTCGTTTTTCAAATAATTATATATTTTTATGCCTGAATATAATAAGGCTCTCTTCTCAAAGGCGGTAAGTCTGTGCTTGGGCAGAAAAAAATTGTTGTAAAAGATTGAGGAAACCTGTGAATGGTGTGGTTTTCAGCAATTATCTCACTATTTCTTCTATGTACATCTAAATGTCAACCATGTATAAAGCAGGAAGTGTCATAAGGTTGAGTCTGCAAAGTATGGATCTCTCGAGAATCTCTCTTCCCAAAGTGAGTTAAATTCCTAAGCACTCTTCTTTAGATTTTAAAAATTTTTAATATTAACGCGTTGCATGTTGAATGTAACTCACTGTTGAACTGTCTATACTCTGAATGAAATTGAGATTTTGACAATATTATCCGTGATGCCAAATTGTGGGAAACTTCAATATTTTTATACAGGCACATTTAACTGGATATCTAACCTTATCTTGGACTGTGTCCAAATTTGGAAGAAAAATAGCACAAGGACTACCTTATTACTTTATCTATCAATGTTATTACATTAGTGTCATTAGTATAGTAAATGAATGAATAAAAATAAAATAAATATATTCAATTTTACAACTGACAACACGGTAGATGCAGAGTTATCGATTTCAATGTATCCACTACACAGCATATTAATTTTATGCGGTGCTTGCAGGACAAAATTGAAATCTCGTACACTTTGGCAACACGAATATTTTGTGGAAGTCACAACTTGTCTCATTTAGAGGAGGACAATTTAGAACCAGAGAGTACAGACTATCAAGTGTTTCCATACTACTGTTAATCTAGATGCATCTGAACAGAGATAAGCTGCAATATAATATAATTTTATGTTCTATGAATATAATCCATTTGAGTTAACAATAAATTGATGAATTTTTTCCCAGAGATTATCTGTGGAATCTGTTGCTTGTACTCGATTCAGGATGTGGTATCGATCCTCAAATTATCGACGTAGTAGTAGAAAAACAAGTCATGAATAGCCTTAAAAGCTTAAACATCCCTAACAGCTCGAGGTCTGCCATTCTGTTTCTTTAGCATTGGAAATGGATTGAAATATGGAAATCGATTGATTATTTGAGAAAAAAAGAAAAGCGAAAGCAACAAATCTTCTAGAATAGTCCTATTCCGAGCACATCTCATAACTTAATGCTATTGACCTACTCTTCTAAACTTAGTTTTTGAAGTGATAATACATAAATATATTCACCAATCTATCTGTCCGATGATATTTTTTGCATATGAGATTTCCAGATTTCTGTAGTAGGTAGAGGTATTTGCAGATGTATTGTATTAAAGTAATGAGCGATTTGAGAAATGTTAATAAAAATGTAAGCCATGCAGAAATGAATTGAAGAAACTCAATGAAAAGTAAAGGAGCTGTAGAAATCCCAAACCTGTTACTCTGGAGATACAACCTTGAGGAAATATAGTGTTATCAAGAAGAATTCCAAAATCAAAATAAAAATAAATAAAATAATTCAATTAAAATAAAGTTTCTTCATTCATGTAAGAAATATGCCACCTGTAAGCTTTCCCCTATCTATAGATGATCGATCATTCAATTAATATGAGTTCAATAGTTGGGTTTGGAAGTTTCAAGAAGCATAAGTTATTACTAAAAGTGGATAGTGTTTTCATTAATTCATATTCCGCGCTTCAAAATAATGAATATGTCAGACAATCGGTCGTCCATTTTAATTAGAATTGTTTGATTGGAGAACAAAATGTGGATTGATGTGGTTTTGTAATTGGTGCTTGTGTGAATGAACAGATAATGCATATTGATGTAATCTGTATTTTATGTCAACTCTGATATCTGTAAAGCTCGTGCATTGTAAAATAATTCAACGGAATTGTAAAATAAAACAAAAGCTGTGAGTAAAGAAACTTGATCCTACATAATTCGAATATGTTAAAATGAAAATATCCTTCATTAAAGTCCTAACAATGATACTGTACTACAAAAATTGTGTGTAGAACAACTGATTTTCAACTACATGATTATGAAAGTGGTAACATCAATGCAGGCATGGAATACAATATTCAAAACAATGATGAGTGAATCAAAAACAAAAAGTGATAAAACTGTATTATAATAGAGATAGAGACTATAGGAATAATAAAAATAGATTTTCAAATCTATGAGATGAAGTTATAATAAAATGAAAGTGGATGAAAACAAAAATATCCATTGAATTTAAACAAAAAATGATAATGATATTATGATGAAGGAAGGGACTACAGACGAAGCAGAAATGGATTCTCAAACATGATTGTGATACATAAAATTGAAGAGACAACATAGTTGAAACAATTATGAAGATAGACACTAGAGATTATTGAAAAATTACTTCTCTAATTTGTGATATGGTAGTGATAGCATCAAATGAGGGATGAAAAAGTTGAAAAAATGATAAGATAACAACAAATTATGAAGATAGATACGAAGATCGTTGTAAAATTATATCTTTAATTTGTGGGCATGGAAGTGATAACTTGAAAAGAGGGATGAAATGGTTGAAGAAATAATGGAGAACCAATTATAAATATGGTGATTGAGGATAATTTTACATCTTGGAAAGATATATATTACGTGAAATAATAAGGATGAAAACTAGTGGTTTTACCTACCTCATTTCACATAAAGGTACCTGAAAATGCATTCAAGGTCTTGAAAAACAATTGAGGATACTGATGAGAGTGCATACCTGAGCTTGAGGCATGTGAGGGGGGACCGACGGTGAGTGAGGATGGACCACGTAGAAGTGAGGGAGGTGGCTGTGGCTGAGGCATCCGACGTCCAACTGGTTCCATCATTGACCTTGGGTCACGGTCACTAGGTGCCATTGACCTTGGATCACGGTCACCGGGGATCATTGACCTTGAATCACGGTCACTGGTGACCAGGATCGACCTTGATTCGCGGTCGTTGGGCATCATAGATCGTGAATCACGGTCGTTAGGCATCATTGATCGTGATTCACGGTCGTTAGGCATCATAGATCGTGAATCACGGTCGTTAGGCATCATTGATCGTGAATCACGGTCATTAGGCATCATTGATCGTGAATCAGTTATATTAAGACTCCACGTCGGCGTACAAGTTTTCTTTTGCCGACGTGTAGCACAAAGTTGTCAATTTCCTTTCAGTTGTATTCTGTATATATTTTTGTGCAATAAACGATTTGATTTGATTTGATATGATTTATTTGAATTATTAATCAATTGATGATTTATTTCCCAGAGATTATTTGTGGAATCGGTTGCTTGTACTTGATTCAGGATGTGGTATCAATCTTCAAATTATCGACTATGAATATAATCCATTTGAATTATTAATTAATTGATGAATTATTTCCCAGAGATTATCTGTGGAATCTGTTGCTTGTACTCGATTCAGGATGTGGTATCGATCCTCGAATTATCGACGAAGTAGTGGAAAAACATGTCATGAATATCCCTAAAAGCTTAAACATCCCTAACAGCTTGAGTTCTGCCATTCTGCTTCTTTGGCATTGGAAATGGATTGAAATATGGAGATGGACTGATTATTTGAGAAAAAATAAAAGCGAAAGCAACAAATCTTCTAGAATAGTCCTATTCCAAGCACATCTCATAACTTGATACTATTGACCTACTCTTCTAAACTTGGTTTTTGAAGTGATAATATATAAATATATTCACCAATCTATCTGTTCGATGATATTTTTTGCATATGAGATTTCCAGATTTCTGTAGTAGGTAGAGGTATTTGCAGTTGTATAATATTGAAGCAATGAGCGATTTGAGAAATGTTAATAAAAATGTAAGCCATGCAGAAATAAATTGAAGAAACTCAATGAAATGTAAAGGAGTTGTAGAAATCCCAAACCTGTTATTCTGGTGATACAACCTTGAGGAAATATAGTGTTATCAAGAAGAATTCAAAATCAAAATAAAAGTAAATGAATTGAAATAAAATAATTTAATTGAAATAAATAAAGTTTCTTAATTCATATAAGTAATATGACACCTGTAAGCTTTCCCCTATCTATAAATGATCATTCAATTAATATGAGTTCAATAGTTGGGTTTGGAAGTTTCAAGAAACATAAGTTATTACTCAAAGTGGATAGCATTTTCATAAATTTATATCCCGCGCATCAAAATGACGAATATGT
This sequence comes from Nilaparvata lugens, assembly GCF_014356525.2. NCBI lineage: Eukaryota > Metazoa > Arthropoda > Insecta > Hemiptera > Delphacidae > Nilaparvata > Nilaparvata lugens. The sequence continues at coordinate 16,610,056 of NC_052516.1, forward strand.
GAGACCATCGGTTGGCCATTTTAATTAGAATTGTTTGATTGGAGAACAAAATGTGGATTGATGTGGTTTTGTAATTGGTGCTTGTGTGAATGAACAGATAATGCATATTGATGTAATCTGTATTTTTTGTCAACTCTGATATCTGTAAAGCTCGTGCATTGTAAAATAATTCAACGGAATTGTAAAATAAAACAAAAGCTGTGAGTGGAGAAATTTGATCCTACATAATTCGAATATGTTGAAATGAAAATATCCTTCATTAAAGTCCTAACAATGATACTGTACTACAAAAATTGTGTGAAGAACAACTGATTTTCAACTACATGATTATGAAAGTGGTAACATCAATGCAGGCATGGAATACAATATTCAAAACAATGATGAGTGAATCAAAAACAAAAAGTGATAAAACTGTATTATAATAGAGATAGAGACTATAGGAATAATAAAAATAGATTTTCAAATCTATGAGATGAAGTTATAATAAAATGAAAGTGGATGAAAACAAAAATATCCATTGAATTTAAACAAAAAATGATAATGATATTATGATGAAGGAAGGGACTACAGACGAAGCAGAAATGGATTCTCAAACATGATTGTGATACATAAAATTGAAGAGACAACATAGTTGAAACAATTATGAAGATAGACACTAGAGATTATTGAAAAATTACTTCTCTAATTTGTGATATGGTAGTGATAGCATCAAATGAGGGATGAAAAAGTTGAAAAAATGATAAGATAACAACAAATTATGAAGATAGATACGAAGATCGTTGTAAAATTATATCTTTAATTTGTGGGCATGGAAGTGATAACTTGAAAAGAGGGATGAAATGGTTGAAGAAATAATGGAGTGGCTGTGGCTGAGGCATCCGACGTCCAACTGGTTCCATCATTGACCTTGGGTCACGGTCACTAGGTGCCATTGACCTTGGATCACGGTCACCGGGGATCATTGACCTTGAATCACGGTCACTGGTGACCAGGATCGACCTTGATTCGCGGTCGTTGGGCATCATAGATCGTGAATCACGGTCGTTAGGCATCATTGATCGTGATTCACGGTCGTTAGGCATCATAGATCGTGAATCACGGTCGTTAGGCATCATTGATCGTGAATCACGGTCATTAGGCATCATTGATCGTGAATCACGGTCGCTAGGCACCATAGATCGTGAATCACGGTCGCTAGGCACCATAGATCGTGAATCACGCTCGCTAGGCATCATAGATCGTGAATCACGATCGTTAGGCATCAGTGACCTTGAATCGCGGTCGCTAACCATGATCGACCTTGGCGGATACGCTTCAGGCACGGTTCGAATCGTGACCGACCGCGTTTCTCGCTGCGCAGGCGCACTAGAGAAGTAGCTGGCCGTTTTGAGCACCTGATACACGTTGTCGGTCGGCGCGTCGCCGGTCTGCGGCGATTGGGCGTCCAGCGTTGATGACGTCACACCTGCGTTGATGACGTCACCAAGTCAAGGCCAAGCGAGCCGAGCGAGCGACAACACACAAAACAAAAACACAGGCATCGCTCAAAAACACGACAACAGCAATGCGTATGTACGCTAGCAGCCTACTAACTGCTTTGCGGCTACTCACTTGCATGCGGTTAGGTTACTGCCTGATTTACTTGAGGTTGAGAGAGGGCTTTTGTGTCTTCAAAGAAGCCTTAACACGAGGTGGTGAAAGTTGGAAAATAACATTGGCTACTGAATTTGAAACTTTGATTGCAATTCCATTATTATCATCATCAACATCCTTCATCATGGACTCATCCAATTGAGATAATATTACAAACATGCTAAGAATTCTTCTAAATGTTTTATTCTCTCCTCCCTTGTGTGATAAAATAGTGAAGACATCACTTGAATTATGAATTGATAAAAACATTTTTATTTTGTTTCACTGAGGATTATAGATGGTAACTCTAATATGATTTCTAGGGCCTTATGCGAGTATAATGGCGGGGATGATGATTGAATCATTGATTTTTTATAAGGTAATAGCCGCTCAGACCTCCTCTATGGTAGTGAATCATGGGTTACTACGAAGCCACTTGAAAGTAGAGAGCAGGCAGCCTAGATGAGATTTCTCCGAAGAACCAAGGGATGTGACAGAAGAGATCATTTCAGGAATGAATATATTAGGAAAGAATTGAATATCTGCAACATGAATGAAAGAGTTATGGAGAATCGGCATCAATGGAGGGAGCATGTTCAAAGAATGTCAGCTGAAGGAACACCATTTAAAGTCTATAATTATCAGGCAGTAGGCAGAAGAGATGTTGGCAGACCACTCAAGCGGTGGCAATATTAGGATTTTTTTTATTTGAGTAATTGGCTAGAGTGTGAGTCGGACTACTCAAGATCTCCTTGAGTAGTCCACTCTTAAATAGGAGTTATGTGACAGTTAAGTATTATTCAGTTAAGAGCGATCAAATAAAGCTCTGATCACTGGGGCACAAGAATGTCTATTTAAGCATTTAAAGCCTAATTCTTGTTTGTAAGAAGAAGAAGATGATGATGATGATGATGATTGGAGATCAGGTGTGATCTGAACCACTGGACTGGAGATTGATTTCCAACCTCATCAACATAATGGAGATCTCCTTGAGTAGTCCACTCTTAGACAGGAGTTATGTGACACATTACTTAGTTGAGAGTGATCAAATAAAGCTCTGATCACTGGGACACAAGAATGTCTATTTGAACATTTAAAAGTGACATGTCCGAAAAATGGTTTTATTGGTTCTTACTTCAATTTGAAAATGAGTTTGTTACCAAATTACAAGAATTTGGTCCAAAAATTAATTTCAATTTGAATTGCAGTTATCCAAGCATGATATATATGCCTTGAATATCAAGTTACACTGTATTATTAATTCAATTGCATTTGTTATGATGAGGTTGAGTGGTAGAGAGGACTTAAAAGTCCTAACCTCGCCTAATAAAGAATTTTTTCATTTTCATTTTCATATATTAGCATGCTTCTTCGATGGTACTCTGAAACATAACCGACAATAACTTACTAGATTCGAGTGAGTCACTGTCAGATCCGACTTTAGTCACTACCTCCGTATGTTTACGAAGGTAGTGCTTTAGTCAGCTTGAAAATGTGACCTGTGTGGTAACGAAACCATGGTCCTGTACCAAATAAAACTGTAGAATTTGACAACATATGTGTGTTTTTATTTTTAATTATTATCGTAGTAAGATTGTTAAAAGTTATTTGAAACATGTAATGTAAAGGGATAGTTTTCTGAAAAATGTTATTCCTAAGGAAAGCTCACTAGGTCCTCGATACAGTACTTGTCCCTTCAAATTCTGATTTATGAAAAAAACTGTTGTGATCTCTAGAAATCTCAACCTCGAGTAAATCAATGATACACTAGGCGTAGGCCAAACTCTACCTTCTACACTCAACATCACTACAGCATATATATTATTCACATGAAACCTGGATGATTATGTTCCATGTTATGTGATGTGAATGCAAAATGGAGAACAAAGCTGATGTTTGCCAACTTCCATGAAATAAAATGAAGTGCTGGGGAAAACGTGTGTCATCATTTCCAAAGTCAAGTTTTCCGATAGACTTGAAAAACGTGTATTGTAACTGACGTAGTGTAACAGTGTAAGTCAGTTATGAGCCAGATAATCTAGTATTGATTGGTAATTACAACAGATAAACAATATCTCTGCAGTACTCTTAGTGGCGGTTGCACAAAAGCCGGTTAAATTTTAATTCCACGAGAACCAATCAGATAAGCTGTCTTTTCGAAGAAGCCTTCTCTGAGCCGGTTAAATTTTAATTAATCGTGATTAATTCCACGAGAACCAATCAGACATGCTGTCTTTTCGAAAAATCCCTTCTCTGATTGGCTCTCGTGAAATAAATCACGGTAAAAATTTAACTGACGTTTGTGCAACCAGGCCTTAGAAGATAGTATAGTACACAGTAATATTCAAGTATCATTCCTGCAACACAAATATCTGATCTGCAAAATATTATTTCATCCAATGCATAATAATTCCATCCAATACAGAAGACAGAGAACTTATAATTCTCTGCAGAACTATTTCTATAAGTAGCCTTTTCTATGTGGATCTATTCTATGATTATATAAATCAATATTTTAAGCTATATAGATATGAGAGTGCAACATTTTATCAATGTTCTGATGAGAATGTAAATGAAACATTTTCCAATTACTTCACAACATACGCCACATTTGCCAAAAAACATTCGCATACATAATCATGCAGAAGTTAGAACAAACAATCTTTTAACACCTATTTATCTCATACGAGTACTCATATCACGATGTTTAAAATCATAAAGCCCGGTTGCACAGAAGCCTGTTAAATTTAAATCATGATCAAATGCTACGAGAACCAATCAGAGAAGGATTTATAGAGAAATAAGCTGCTCTGATTGGTTTGTGTGGCCTTCAATCACGATTAAAATTTAACAGACTTTTGTGCAACCGTGGCAAAGAGTCATAAAGCTTGATTCCCACTTATCAGTATCAGTGAAAGTGACCGGCACAGTGAAAATATAATTTCCATGATTTCCTATTGGACTATTCACACTCATCGAGTGTGAATAGTCCCATTAGAAGCTATGGAATTAATATTCTCACTTTCCCTGACACAGATATGTGAGAATCCACATTAATAGAATGTGGATGCAGTGTACACGTGGTTTGTAATGGAAGAGCTATTGTAATGCTACGATAATGGAAAAGGTATGTCCTTGGTGGATGCGTGACAATTGTCAAGGTATGAAATGGTGAAGTGAGAGTAACTTGTCATGAACTGGGTGTGAGTGTACGATCGTAGGGTTATTTAAGGATTATATCGATCAAATGTAACTGATTCATGCAGATTTATCATTTTATTTGGAGATGATTGAAAAAAAAGAACAGCGTATTACTAAAATAATGCTACAATAATAAAATGATTCAATCTATTCATCCTGATAGATGAGTTTATAGCCTATGCAATTTTTATAATCAAGGCTCATTCAATCACAGAATTTATTCGTCTTGAATTACATTGTTTTACTGAAAAATCAGAGCGAAGATCCTAGTTCAATCAAGTTCAAAATTGTGTGCGACTTATGTAAGTTACGTAAGTAACATGACCTATGAGACTGTGTATTCCAAATTAAGGTTTGAAGCAGTTTTTGGCAAATACCTGTTGTTTTTACCTGGATTGTATTTGCATATGAATAAATAAATAAGTTCAGCAGTCGGGTTTGAATCTCGAAAGAATTGCTCGAGATTCTATTTTCCAGCTTTATATTATGAACCACTCAATTATGCCTGTAGATATAGCACAGATCTTGATGGATCCCAATAACAATGGTTCAACCCAAGTGATATGGTCCATGACTGAGCCTCAGTAGCCAAAAAATAGCACAGGACAAATTATTTCAAGAGTATTCATAACTTATTATATTCAAATGAAAAGGATTTGATTAAGATAATAGTATTGAAGATAAAGTTCAGGCTGATCATAGATACAAGCAAGTAATGAATCCAGACTGATGCGAAAACGAAGTGAAACGTACAACGAAAAGAGAAAAACGTATGACGTAGTTGGAAGTAGGGAAGAATAAGGTATACTATAAATACTATTCAAGACAATTACCAGGCTGATTGAAAAATCTTGCAAAACTTAGACCATAGAAGGAATTTTGGTAAAGTTTCAAGAAAGAATAGGATATTAGCAAAATATTGTAGATCAATCTCATGGAAATTCCTAACGGCAGTTTGATTTCTAAAGTAAATAATCTCAAATAGTTATTTGTGCAACTAGTGCGCAAAGTGTCAGTTTGCTGCACCGAAAGAAACGTTTACGCCTGAGCCGTAGGCGAGGGCGGAATGGTTTCTTGAGTGCAGCAGAGGAACTTTGCGCACGTATTTCACATTAAGTTTTTCCTACAGTTACCATTGAATATGAAAAGTGGGTAATTATGGGTAAAATTGCCTGAAATCCATCAAATAACTTAGTAGTGTTTGAATGGCGAGGCGGCTGTGTGGTGTGTGCTGTGGTGGCACTGTGCTGTTGCTGTCCTCGTTATAATATATAATAGTAATAATTAGCGCGTTGTGCTTCGTTGCACCTCTGCTCACTATAGCAGCCACAGCAGTCACTGTTACCAACTTCATTTTGATTTGCTGCACTGTTGCTCCATATAACCTACTAAGTATTTTGCGTTGCCATGTTGCAAATCTGGAGTGCAGAAAAATTTTTCCCGCACTAGAGCGGAAAAGTGATTCTTTGCGTTCTGTAATCAGTGCAGCAATGACCACTTTTCAACGTAACTGTAGGAAAAGAATATTTGTGACGTGATGTATTGAAGGAGTAGGATAGGCAACCCGCAATGCATGCGACAAACTCGTTACACTACAGTATTTTGTTTACATCAGAGTTTTTGATACGCCTTCCTAGCTTATTAGGAGATTCAATATTTCATTTTTCAAGTTCAAAAATCCCAGAAATTGCTTTATCCTTATAGTCGTATACCATTCACTTATAATTATTACAACCATTCACCTCAATTCACATTTTGTTATATTCAATAATTATGAACCTTGCTATTTTTTTCTCATATCGTCAAATCTCAGATCTCAACCACCAAAAAGGTTGTAACAAACTAATCAGAGAAATACTTACTACAATTAAATATATCAATGCAAAAGTTAGTTTTTCAAGATAGATTAATCAACACTACCCACAGTAACCATAATAATATCAAACTGTTAAGCCTCTACTTCATAGAGAATAAGAATTATTGTTATCTGATAAATTAATGTTTAGTATAGCTCTGCATATGGTTTTAATCTACAAAATCAATAGTCTAAGTCTCTTTTTCCTTAAACAGATATCACTTTTTAAAATGTGGGCTATAAGTATTTCGTGTTGCTCACAATGAAGAACAATATTTTAAAAATTGAAGAGTTTATTGAAGCATTCTATTGCATTAGATCATTGAATATTCTAACCAAACACTTGTTAACTGGTCGTTGAAAATGACTATCAAACATAACATATCGTTGAAAAAAACAAGAAAATGGTTTTGAAATGTTTTTGATACTCTTATCGATGAAGCCGCCCTTTTGAATAATGATATGTTTTGTAAGGTGAGTAGGCTATGTTTGGTGAGGGTATTTTGTCGGTTAGTAGGTAGATTTAGAAAGTATGTTGTGGTAGGTTACAATTCAACATTCTTGGAGAATGCTTTTTTATAGAATCTATAACTTCCTATGAGTTGTTCATACATAATTATTAAAATTTAATCAATGTTGTACCAAATCAAATCTCTTATTTCAAAGCCTTACAGAGTTGAGTTATATCCATTAGTTAAAAGCTCACATTTGCTTTCTGTTGAAACTCAATTACCGATTAATTGCAAATTCACGAGTATTTTGAAATCGACAAAATTGATAGCATAGGTAGTACAGAGTTCATAGGCTACTACCATTTCGTTAGCGAAGATTGTTTGAGAGATAGCCAGTATCAACAAGGCATCAGCATTAAAGTAATCAGGAAAACTCTCCTCTAGAGTGGATCTGGCTGCAATAAATTCTATTAAATTTTCCTCTTATTTTAATGAAACTCATCATATTAGAATCAATCTTGAAATTGAATTGACCGAATTATTGACTCGAGGCAGTCGAGCTATTCACCAATTTTCAAGTGATCGTTATTAGAGAAAATTTCAAAGTCATATATTATATTACTTTAATTAATTTCACTTCTCTATTAATTTTCCCTTTACAGTTAATTACGATCGAACTCTTATTTCAACTACTGTACTGTAATTTTCAGATACCGGTATGTTGGATTTATTTTGTGGTGTATCGAACACTTCCTATTTGGTTCTTCACTACTGTATGATCTCCGAATAATTGTTTTTTTTTTAGAATGTTGTTCTCAAATCAATTTGTGTCATTAGTTTTTGTAGTATACTTGAAATATTCCTACTTTTTTTCCTAGCATGTGCCTTTTATATTTCAGCTGAAATTTCTTTAGAACAGGATGATCTATTTTGAGCTTCCAGACAAATGAATGATAAGTTTTTATCAATCTTCGGGCCTCAAGTTTTTAAATATTTATGAATGATTGTTGAAACACAGTGTCCTTTCAAAATTCCACAATATTTAATTCTTTTTCAACAAATTTTATCTTTGTGAATGATATGTATACAGAGTGAGTCATATGTAAGGGAATCCTTCAATAAATTGGAGACTGTTGTAGATATAATACTGTTACTTTCAGGATGAGTTATTGGTCAAATACTCTAGCTTTTGACGTACAACTGAATTTCAAACCCCTCATAAGGGAGAGACTCAGGGGTTGTAACTTGAATATTTAAAAAATGTAAACACTCATTGTGTGTTAGATAGTTTTTGAGGCCTTCTCAAAACGAGAAAGATGACATCGATAAAAATTTTCTATGATACTTTTATCGAAAATGGCGGCTGATTAAACTTTATCAATTATTTCTTTAAAAACTAAAAATTCAATCAGCCGCCATTTTGGATAAAAGTATTATAGAACATTTTTATTGATGTCTCCTTACTTGTTTTAGAAAGGCCTTGAGAATGATGTACCACACAATGGGTGTTAACATTTAAAATATTTGAGTTACAACACCTCATTTCCTTAAAAACTAAAATTTCAATCAGCCCCCATTTTGGATACAAGTATCATAGAAATTTTTAATTGAGGTTGAATTTCTTGTTTAAAAAAGGCCTTGGAAATGATGTACCACGCAATGGGTGTTTAGATTCGAGTTACAACCCCTAAGTAGCCCCTTTATAAGGGGTTGAAATTCATATTAACGTATGTCAAAAGGTAGAGTATTCGAGCAATAACTTATCCTAAAAGTTAGAGTGTTATATCTACAGAAGTCTCCAATTTATTTAGTGTTCCCATACATACGAATCAATATGTATATCAGACCTAGCCTTGAGTCGAACCCAGATCCACCCCAGAATTGAGTGCGTTGTAACGTTTTAAGTAGAAGCTATCAGACAGCCTAGTATAGTGTGAGAGAATACTTTCATGTTGGATACCTAGGCTTCTTGAACTGTTATATCTGGAAATGGAATTGGAGGGAGGATTTCGCCAGGTGACAGTTCTGTGGGAGCCGCCGGGACTCACAGACCAGCGGCCCGGTCGCGGGATTGACAGGGACAGTGCTACCAACACAACAAACTCATCAATTCATTGTTGCCAACTGTAAAAGAACTGATAATTTTCCTAATTTTGTAAAATGCACCATGCCACAACACAAGAAGCATAATCGGTTTCTTCCAAGAAAAAGAATTAAAGCCATGTCCACACTACACAAATGTAAAGGTGCGTACAGATTTACGCGCCGCGAACATGAGCAATTCACTTTTAATCAGCTGATGCCAAGCTTTTTATGTCTGTATCTTACCGTTTCTGTAAAAATACAGATATAATCAGCTGATTAAAAGTGAATTGCTCATGTTCGCGGCGCGTATATCTGTATGCACCTTTAGACAAACATGTTTGTAGAAAAAAGTTTTGGAAAATTGTATTATGTTTGACAAACAATGTTTGCCGTGGCCTGTGTGGACGCGTCACCAAACAAAATATTTGTAAGTGGGAAGAACAGGTTTTATGTTTTACAGCTGTCAAAACTGAAAATGTTTGGAAAAACAGTAATTTTTTTTTTGACAAACAAAAGTAATTGACAAACAATGATTGTCCAAACTTTTTGAAATGTTTGTCCCTGAGCTCCTCAACAAACATGTTAACCGAACATGTATGTCGAACATTTGTTCAGTGTGGACACGGCTTTAGAATTGATTGTTTTATAGAATTGATTTAGATTGAAGGTTATTTATCAATTTCCTGTAGATACAAGTAGGGTTGGAATGTATATTTGAAATTTAACAGTGCTTCCAACACAAAAAACCATCAAATCGTTCATTATTCCCAACACAAGAAAAGTAATCTGTTTCTTCCAAGAAGAAATAATCTAAGATTGATTGCTTATGGAATTTATTTAGAATTTAGATTGAAGGTTGGCAGGTATATTTGAAATTTCACAGTACTCCCAACAGAACAAACCCATCGATTCATTGTTGCCAAAACTAGCAAAATTATCGATTACTTCCAAAAAATCTGAAATTGACTGCTAATGAAATTGATTTAGATTGAATGTTGACAGGTTTATTTGAAAATTTACAGTGCTCCCAACACAACAAACACATCAATTCATTGTTACCAACACAGGAATTGGTTCCTTTCAAGAGAAGAAAATTGAAGTACTGTACTTTCCTTTTTCTGTTAATTTCAAACAGGATATATTTATAAAATTGATTCAGATTGACAGAATCAATCTGCTGTATGGTGAAAGATGAGAAACCTGCTTCCAAAAGAATCTGTGTGCTATGAAATGAATGTGCAATGAGATTATTGATAGTATACAGTGATAAAACAAACTAATAAAATTCATAGTTGCCAACATGATAAAAATAATTGAATCAATATGTGATATAAGAGATTTGTGTATCATGTATGCAAGGAGTGTGCGCTAATTTTATTATAATTGTATGATTTATTTTACAAATATAAATAATATATTCTTTTGTGAATCGAATGATGGATTGGATAATATCAAGCTTGAAAGATCAGGTGAACATGCTGAAACGCAAGCATAAATGATAGACAATATCAAGAGTTCACAACATTGATAACTGAAACAACATTTGACAACGATCATTCAATACAACATCAATATTTTCTGCGATCTATGATATTGATTTTTGCAAAATAAATTCACAAATACACAACATCTCATGCAAGAATGGCATTCAACATTCATATAGTTCTATTTTTATGATTTGTAAAACTTAAGCGAGCTAGATGACACGATAGTATTATTACATTTATTATTGGTATATTTATATAACTAAATGGTACATTGTATGAGCTTAAGATAAGATAGATGTTTTTGAAAATGATAATAATTATGTAGTGAACGTGAATCGTTTGTGGTAAAATTCTGAATTCCAAATTCTAAAAGGCAAGTGACGTTGAGAATGTTTTAGAAAAGCAACAAGTTTTATACAGTATACTTAGCTTGCTTTATATACAAGCTTTATACTTGATATTTGATACTACCTTACACTCTGAACATAGAAATACTCTAGAGGACATAGATAAATTTATTGTGACCAAATATTCCTATTTAGAATTAGATATAAATCTACAAGATATTTCAAGATCCACGTCCCACTCGCCAACGAGATTAAACCTTGCTGAATTAGAGCTCAACAAGACTCGAATTTTGATCAGAATTAGAATAGAAAGCCTTGAAATTTAAGTTACAATTTGATCTTTTAATTGAAAAATGATAATTTCCTATATTTCCCAATAAAGAATCTTCCCTATAAATGAAAATATAAATTTGAGTACCCTTTTGAATTATTTTGACACGACATGTTTCGGCTACTAAAATGGCATTAGTAGCCGAAACAAGTAATGTCAAAATAATTCAAAAGGGTACTAAGATTTATATTTTAATTTGTATTAAAAGAAGTCCTAAAGAAAAAAGACAATCTTCCCTATATTCATTAGGAGCTGACAAGTCTTAATCTCCTACTAATTCCTCTCCATCCACTGTTCAATAGAAAAGTTCATTGAACTCAATAATTTATTCCTATATTGTCAATGAAAAAGAGTGGGCTACCTCAGTTACATTACTAAGGCCCGGTTGCACAAAAACCGGTTAAATTTCAACCGTGATTAATTTCACGAGAGCCAATCAGATAAGCCTTTTTGAAAATACGACTTCTCTGATTTGTTCTCGTGAAATTAATGACGGTTAAAATTTAACTGGCTTTTGTGCGACCTGCACTAAGACTAATGGAGTTCACTGAAACCTTAATTACTTGAATTAATTGAACTACTTACTGTACTACTATATTAATATAAAAAAAGCAACATCAAGACTATTTTTGAAATCGATTCAAGGTCGATAGATCGATAGATTACCTTCTTCTTCTTGAGTTGGAGTGATTCGAGTTTCGATTTCGGACGTTGATTTTTGCCTCCTCAGCAATCTGGACTTGGCCTGACATCGGCCTACCTTCTCCTGACAGTCAAGATGGACGTTCAACTTGCAGATTCGACATTTCAGGCCTTGGCGGGTGTGACCTTGAGGAAAAACACAAAAATACATAGAACCTGTCATTGAATGTTCAATACTACCGGGTGATTAAAAAAGAATGACAATTTTTAACAGTTATATTCATTCAAAAAAAGTGGTGTACACCAACCAATTTTACATCAAATTACTCACAGAAGTATCAAGTTCATGGTAATGTATTATAAGTGTTCTATGTGCCCTAATTTTGAGGCTCGGACGAAATAAAATTTATCCCAGACTGTTCGCAAGATATCTTCTCGGACTGTAGCTACTGCATAATATTTATCCTGGTTCTTAGCTCCTCAATATCAAGTGCTAAGGGAGGAACATGAACACGATCTTTAACGTTGTTCCTCCCTTAGCACTTGATATTGTGGAGCTGAAAACCAGGATAAATGATGCAGTAGCTACAGTCCGAGAAGACATCTTGCGAACAGTCTGAGATAAATTTGGCTACCGTCTAGATGTCGTCCGAGCTTCTAAAGGAGGACACATAGAACAGTAATAATACAAACAAAATTATGAAATTAGTAGATAAATATTAATGTTCTTTTAAGGATAATAATAAGAAAGGTTATTTTTAGAAAAATGAAAAACAGTAAAGAGGAGAATCGAGAATAAATAGTTTCAATATTTACAGTCTAACTAAATTTTCACAATTCTCCACTCCAATATCAACCAACCAGGAAAATAAACTTTTCTTGTACCTGTGTCAAGAAAAATACAATATAGAGAAGATTAATATGAAGCTGCATTTGGAGTATTGCACTCTATGGTTCAGAAACCTGGACTATTGGTAAGGCAGAAGAACGAGCACTAAATTCCTTTGAAGTATGGTGTTGGAGACGGATGCTCAAGTTGAAATGGACTGATAGAATTACTAATGGGAAAGTATTTCAAAGGATTGAGGAAAAGCGCTCTCTTTTGCGTATTTCAAAGGACAGATGTCATTCTTGGCTTGGCCATGTACATTCGTTGTACACAACGAATTCACGTTAAGAATACTGTATAATAATTGCACAAAGGGCTCGTGGAAGACCCCGGCTACAATATCTGAAGCAAGTTGCCAAAGATCTAGAGATCCAGAGCTACAAACTGAAAAGTACATCTCTGAACAGAAAACGATGGAAAGCTGCCTACCAATCGAATGATTGAAGCTGAAGAAGAAGACACTATTTATCAATATCCAGTGAACATCAAGCTTGAAAATTGAGCAGCAGCATAGATAGTACGGGTGAAGCCCTGCGATTGGCCATTAACTGTAGACCATGAAGATTGAGCTCTACTGTCATTGGCCGAAACAGGGCGATACTTGTCTAGTCTCGGCCAATGATAGTATAGCTCAACCTCCATTTGCCAACAGCCAATGGCAATGATACATGCGATTGGTAGCTCAACACAACCATAGAGAAAAAGTTACGTTGATTAGATTACCGTTGTATTATTCTTCTCTGACACAACTTAAACTATTCCTCTTGACTTTCCACAGCTGAATATCAGCGGCATTTTGAGCGAGTTCCTCAGCCCGGGGACCTCACTAGTAAACTACAGAGATTATAAAATGTAATGATACCCTCTGGTAAACTAACATCTACGAGTTTTGAAAATCTACTTTTGAAAATGTTTTGAAAATTGCAAACTTACCTCTTAGAACCTGCGAGCAAACATCACAAGGTGTAATCTTCTTATAGGTGTACTCCTGGAACTGATGGGCTGAACTATCACCAGACATATTCAATGAAGCTCCTCCATCTCTACCGTTTTTCCTAAAAAATAGAGAAATTAATCAACCAAACAGAAATAAATCCTAACAATGTGAGATTATAAATTGAAAACAATGAACTCTGAGAGTGAAATGACTAATCAAGCTTCATGAACTAGACCTAGTATGCGATAATGCATTGGAAACAATGTATTCTGATTGTAAAACTATTGAAGCATTATAAACTGAACCTAGTGTTAGAGCTTACAAGCATTTAGCGAATGGATAGAGACATGCTTTTAATATGAACGTCACCTATTGAAAATAGTATTATGTATCATCTATCAATATTAAAATATCTATAAATATTATCAATATCACCTCACCAAACGTTTGTGGAAAATATGGGAACAATAATAAACTGGAATACAACTTATAATGATTCTAGAATTGAATTATAAGTTCATAATAAATATTAAAATATTTTTTTTTTATTGGCAAATCAATGATTAGTACAAACTAACATGATATATGATACTTGCAACTTGATGTATGAGAGAAATAGGTCTCATTTGTTAGATAAAGGTTCGATTGCATAAAAGCCGGTTAAATTTCACGAGAACCAATCAGAGAAGACCTTTCTAAAAAGACGGTTGAACAGATTGAATTCTGTAGAAGACTTTTTTAAAAAAACTGCTTCTCTGATTGGTTCTCGTGGAATTAATCAGGATTAAAATTTAACTGGCTTTTTTGCAACCGGCACAAAGAAATATAACCACAGACACCTTGATGAAGGAATGCAATTACTCAAGAGATTGGCTTATAATAATTTATTGGAAAACATCTTCAGTAAGTTGAAGTAATCATTATTGTTGTAGTTGGAAAAAACTCTGGTAATATCATAATAAATATACGGTAAAATATTCATTTTTGGTTGAATAAACATGAGCAGCTGGCTAAAAACATAGATCTTTTCCCATAGTATGTGATGAGAGAGTTCCTATATCGACGTCCAATAACCATAAGTCTATTATAGACTTATTGTTGTAAGTTCTATAAACGTAAGTTATTTTGGTAACCTCACATCATGTTTTAACTCTCGAGAAATCTTTTTCTCGAGATTTTTCTCAACATTTTTTTTCCAGAAATCACGAGCACTCGTGATAAAAATTTATTTAAATGAAGCTCACCTATTTATCAATATTCATAATAACTTTTGATGTGAACCTTCATTGATATTTGTAGTTTCAGCTATATTATTGTTTTATTGAATAAATGATACACAATCATTTCAAAAATAATATGGTGGAGGATAAACTGGCACAGCCCAAAATGATGCAATATACTGTCGGATTCATATCAGAGAAAGCTTCAATTTCCAAAGTTTGAATTGAAATTATTTTGAGTTGACGGTATGAAATAAATGTCAATATCAAGTATTGACATCAGTTATATCATTCTTTATTGTTTTATTGAATTAATGATAAAAGATTATTTTAAAATAATTTGGTGGAAGACAAACAGGCACAGCTCAAAATGATGCAACATACTATCGGATTTATATTAGAGAAAGCTTCAATTTCCAAATTTCGAATTGAAATTATTGTGAGGTGGCAATATGAAATGAATGTCAATATTAAATTTGAAATAAGTTTCCACAGTGCATAAATTATCTTGTGCCAAGAACAACAATCTTTATTGTGAAATACTTCGTGAAAGAAAATAAAATAAGATTTGATTCGACTCAATTTGACAATATTCTCTTGAACACACACACACACACACAGTAAACATGCGCTGCAGTGACGAATCGTGTGATTGGTGAATCAAACACATTGAAAGATGCTTCATAAGAAGAAGATGTGTTCGGGATACATTGCAGGAGTATTAAAAGAGCATTCAGAGTATGGAGAACTCAACAATTACCATTTCACGGAGTTGAACAATGCAACACAATGTTGTCATCCAAGTGGGAAAAATGCGATGAGAATAAAAATATATTAATTTTTCTCATAAATTGGAAACAATAGAAATATTGTGAAAAAGTGCACTTGTGATATCTGTGATATCATTGATGATTATTGTTGAATTGTATTGAAGTAGTGTTATGTTACCAAAATCTTATTTGGAAAATGTGAAATATTTATTTATTCATTGGATAGAGTAAATAATACAGTAGTGGGAAAAGAAAAAAACAGGATATTGCCCAAAACTTCTTCAATTTCCTAATTTTGTCTTGAATTTTCCAAATATTATGTAGATTATGTCCATTTCAATTTATACACTAATAATACAAACGATTTTAAATTTAGATATTATTGGATTAATATTGAACATCAAATTTCTCCATTAAAATTAAAAATCGATGTGCTTTAGTGATACAATGCTTTCCTTCGAAGCTTTGGTGAAAGTGGTTCACACCCAAAAAACGTGACGTAGCGCTGATATCATTATTATAATTATAAGTCATCAGTTTCAAGTTAGTTATCAGTTATGAGTTATAATATAAGATCATTACCAGTTAAAAGATTATTATAGATTAATCTTTATTATTTGAACAAATAGGAACGTGATATTTAAAATACCTTGGGCTGGGACAACTATGAGAAGTTTTGATCAAGAACTTC
Organism: Nilaparvata lugens; assembly: GCF_014356525.2. Lineage (NCBI taxonomy): Eukaryota > Metazoa > Arthropoda > Insecta > Hemiptera > Delphacidae > Nilaparvata > Nilaparvata lugens. The sequence continues at coordinate 16,626,595 of NC_052516.1, forward strand.
TAACTTTATCTTAAAACTTCACAAGGAAAATTAATAGGCTACAATGAGATGAAGGATATCCAGTCAGAATTCAGAATGATTCAAGTTTGTTCGAATCGATTTAAATAGAAATCTCCTTCAAATGATAGAACAGCGTTCACGTCATCTTGTATAACACTATATACCTATCAATATATATCTTTAAGTATCATTCAATAGGTTTGGAGCCTCTAGCTGCAGCCCATATTATTATTATTGAATTATATATCACATAATTTATATTTCCAAGTAGGAAAGTGATATTTGAAATACCTTGTATTATAATTAACTTGAGTGAGACAATTATTAAAAGTTTTGATCAAGAACTTCCAAGTTTTTCTTGAAACTTCACAAGGGAAATTAATAGGCTACAATGAAATGTAGGATATCCAATAAGAATTCAGAATGATTCAAGTTTGTTCGAATCGATTCAAATAAAAGTCTCCTTTGATTAAACAGTGTTCACGTTCATCTTGTTCAACACCATGTTCCAATCAATATTTTTTTAAAGTATCATTCAATAGGATTGGAGCCTCTAGCTGCAGCACATATTATTATTATTATTATTATTGAATCGATTTAAATAGAAATCTCTTTCAAATGATTGAACAGTGTTCATGATCATCTTGTTCAACAACATGTTCCTATAAATATTTTTTCAAGTATCATTCAATAGGATTGGAGCCTCTAGCTGCAGCTCATATAATTATTATTATTATTATTGAGGTATATATCACTTATTTTTCTAAAACAAAAATGAAGTACACTTTTATTTAAAACAACCATTTTCGGCCTACTTTGGCCATTTTCAAGTACTAATGGAGTGATTTTATCACATAATTTGTGAGACATCTCTTACAAGGCTGGGATTTCAACTCAGGAATAGAGAGTCCCGCACAAGATGGGGTTAACTTGCTAAGCCCATATCTGTGCAGAAATGCATTTTTCCGTCCGTTATTATGGAGGGAGATTCATATGTATAACTAGATATGTATAACTAGCTTCAAGAAAAAGAACTACGGTGACTATCGGCTTGAGTTAAGTGATTTTTGAAACATAAACGCCCTATACCATGGAATATTTTCTTATCCTATCTTTTCTCTATGCTATTATATTGTCATGATTCCACTTGCATTTACCTCATATTATTCTATACTTTGTCCAAAATTCATATTTTATATATTTATAGTTCGGCAGTCTCTTATTGAAAATCAATTGTGATGTTTTTTCAATTTAAGGAAATTGAAGTGAAAAGTTTTAACAACTCTTCCCATCACATAAAAGATAAAATGTTTTACAAACACAGTTAAAAGTACAGTTCCCTTATGATGTTGCTAGATATACTATAAATCAATGTAGTAGAATACCTGTATTCCAGGTACCTTGCTATAAATGTTAATCAATACAATCGATCAATCAATTTACCTTGATAATTAGTAGAGGTAATTTTATTCAATTCTATTTCTAAGTTGGTTGTTATTACTTCTTCTCAATAATTGCTTGTGATTTGCAAATCTATTTCTCTCACTCTTTTCATCACATAGTTTTGTGCTAATTTGACATGAAATCAGCAAATATAACTGCTCAAAAACAATTGAAAATCATACAACAGCAGATTGCAATGTGACGAAATCATTGAAGCATCATGAGAAAAACAAACCATGATAATTACCTCATCGCAATGATGGCTGATACCGCGTGGTACATTTGGTTCTTTCTAAAAGTGAGTGCATTGGAGACAAGACAGAAATAGGAGTTTAGAGAGAAAAAGCAGGGAAGAAACAAAGAGAAAGACAGGGAATTTTCGAAAAAAGGTGGGAAAAATTCAAAACACATAAAAATCAATAAGGGAACATTGACGGATTCACAAGGGGTACATTGAGAATTGGGACACACAAGTCAGGATTAACACCAAACATGATTTGGATTAGGTGAGTTAGTTTAACACACAACAGACAATTCCACCAGATGGAGTGACATTCAAATAAAAAAAGCATTCAACAGAGAACAAAATAAAAGGGGAATAGAGGATGAAAATTGCAAAAAATATTGAAATTGAATAGAGAAAGAAAGATGGAGAGAGCAGTGAGAAAAGAGAGAAAGAGAAAACACCAAGTATTAGTAGAGTTTCTCCAAAAATACATTCATAGAGAAAAATCTTACACGCTATGAAGTTATAAGATTGGGTACACTTTTTAGGAAAAGGGTAGAGTTACATCAAACATCAATGACTGACGAAATTTGTAAAAAAACACATATATCGTTGGATAAAAATTTCCAATGAGAAAAAACACTTAGAGAAATGATTTTCAAGAATGATAATCTAAAACTTCTTGAAGAACTGAAAATTTCTGTTCAACTCTAAATGAGAAGTATGAATCAAATATACATGGAGCTCATGCAGCATAAGCTTTAAATAGAAAATAGCAACTAGTTAAAAAGCTTGATAAATATTAAACTTCATGAGATGATGATCCATAAAATATAAAATACAAGTATTTTAAAATTCCTGATCTTAAAAAAAACTTCAACTAATTATCTTGATGAATTTCGTATTAACTAACAATCAATTCAACAAGATAATGTGCATAATGAAATCAACGAAATTGCTGTAGAACTTAGTCAAGTTGTAAGATTAGTCAAGATTAGTCAAATAATCAAGATATCAAGAATCAAGATGATCTTGTTTGTAATTGAACAATAACAGAGACTAGTAACTCATTTCTATTCATTGATCATCAATAAAATGTATCAGCATTGAAATATAAAAATGTATTCATTCAAGAAACTGATTCCAATAATGGATCTGTGATACTGAACTATATCATTTATTCCATACTCCTTTCAATCATTGATTAAACCCATAGCTGAGATTATCAATAAATATGTACTAACTATATTCTAATGACTATAAATCTTCAACTTAACTCAAGTCTTTATGAAATACTGTTCGTTTTTCTCAATGTTACAAGAGAGAAAAAAATAATTCATTTGAGTAATGCTTTTACGTTATCATGAGACATACTTGAACCAAAATACAATCTTCGAGAATGAATTGAATTTAAAAAAAATGTTCTACTCATATCAGTAGACATTTTCAAGGGAACAATCACAAGTAATATATCAAATTTGATATGATTCTCATTCCAATAACATTATCTTTCCATTCGTTGAGATTACGTCTCTGTGGTAATCATTCCTATCTGAGTTCAATATTGAAAAATGAATTAAATTCAATGAACTCCTCTAATTACTAGAAGGAAATTCAAATGAAATTTGATGAACGTTACAGCTCATCAGCAGAAACTTTATATCTTCCAAAAATCTTAATAGTTATCACTACTCAATATTCTGAATCTCATAAGTTAATACTTAACGGGTTCTCAATACTTATTTTCCTAAATGTCAACATTTAATACTCAAAGTTATCTCAATACTTAATTATACTCAACGGGTTCTCAATACCTATTTTCCAAAATATCATCAGTTAATACTCAAAGTTATCTCAATCCTTAATTATACTTAACGGGTTCTCAATACCTATTTTCCAAAATATCAATAGTTGATACTCTAAGTTATATCAATCTTTAATTTCTGATTCGCAATAGAATACTCAACTTGTTTTCACTTTCTTGTAATTGGATCTGAGTGATAAATTATAGAGACTTTGTTATGGCAAGAATACTATCTTTGACAACGAACTTTCAATGTTTGATTTCAAATAATGTTTTTTTAACTCTACTTACTTGTCGGCCGACTCTTTATTGGTAGTTCCGTTGGGTGGCGGGGGACTGGAGGTGGTTTTTAGACTTTTGAAAGCCTTTAGCCACTTGTTTTTCATGCTGCCCGTCGAGGCAGACGACATTTTCCGATCGCGACCCCCTCCCCCGCCATCGGCCGACTCTAGTTTACTGCCGAAAAGTTCTTTCTGCAACACAAGAAACAAATAAAACATTAAAAATCATTCTTGAAAAATCGTTAGGTCTAGAAAACAAAATGAAAAAGAGTTCAGTTCAAAAGAAATATTTTCTTATAACGTCGGTTCAAGACTATATAGTTTGTAAAAACAGTACCGGTAGCTGCTGAAGAAATATCTTGTAGATGGAAATGAATTGGTAGTTGCATTTGTTTAAATGCTAGTTAATCCTATTATATTGAGCGAGCAATTTCTGTATGTATATTTTTATATCTAGTTATTTTTATAAATGGTTATTTATGTCCAACGGATCTCGAAAACGGCTCTAAAGATTTTCACGAAATTTGGAACATAGTAGGTTTATGATATAAAAGTTCGATTGCACTAGGTCTCATCCCTGGAAAAACTCGCTGGAGGACATGAAAAGGATAATAATTATTCATCCTTGGAGAAACACATGATAATTTCGTCGTCTGTTGAAAACGGAAGATGGGAGTGCCTGTGTGGGAGAGAAACAGAATTATGTTCAGCTGTTGAACTATTTTCAATCAATCAGCTTATCACACGAGAAAACTTATCTAGAAATTTTCATCGACTTAAACAAAATAATCTGATTTGTTGACATAATATGGTATATCATTAGAGTATTTAATAATTTTCAAAGTTAATAATTAGTTTACAGTTTTAAGTGATTAGTGAGTGTTATGTTGTTATTCAATTTGGTTTGTAAACAATCTATAAATTAGAAATTTTCTGTTTTCAAATATTTTGACTGAAAATTGGACCTGAGTTGAAGTGTATTGAACATAACCTACTCTTTGGACTATCTATAGTATATAAATTAAAATTCGAGGAAGAAACAGTTTTGGGCTGTGCCTGTTAGTCCTTCCCCAATCATTTCAAAGAATTGTTTTCTGTTCAACAATGAATAAATAACGAGCAAAGCTCGGTGCCCAGATATTTATTATTAAACGAAAATCCCAATTAAATGCTGTAAATCACCCCGAATACTTCTGCTCATGCAAATATTCACAACAGGGTGAACAAAACGAGATTAAAAATTAGACAAAAATTATTTTTCAGCCCGGGAAAATGATTTTGTTTCCCGGGCTGACAAAATTGTTGTATAGTAGCGCTCATAGAATTTTCATCTAGCTGTTTACCCTGTTGTCAATATTTGCAGTAGCAGAAGTCTTCGGGGTGATTTGAAGAATTTAATTGGGATTTTCGTCTAATAATAACTAAATATTTTGTAAATAATGAGTTAATAAAAAATACACTGGAAAAATGTGCCACTTTGAAACACTCGACCTCATTAAACTTGAGCGTCTGAAAAAGGTGAATTTCAGATTTCTTCCTACGCTACTCAATACTCAATTATTATTATAATCATCATATCTCGATAACTGAAATTATATCGAATGACTTGGTTGGCTCACGATAGATTAGAATGATTGATAAGAAATGAATTCATAACACAATAATAGAAAAGAGATGAGAATGAGAACAAGAGTGACCAACGAATTAAAACCACGCCCACAGATACACCTCGTAGTTTCACCCACTCTCTCTCCTGATTGGTCGACGAACATTCATTTTTAACTCTGCCGGTAGATAGCAGCAGTGAATGGATCATGAACCAATTATTGTGTAGGATGAATGAGTTGCTAAAATGGAAGTATTATCTTGATGTTTGCAGTTGGACTTTACAACTAAAAAACTAGTGGGAAAGATTTAGTTCATAAGGTAATATTCCATCAGGCCTACAACCGGTATTTCACCTTTTCAAGCTTTCATGATTCTCGAAGAAAGCAGGAAAGGTAAGAGATGTAGCAAATAATAAACAAATAATAAAAAAATATTATTAGACGAAAATCCCAATTAAATGCTGTAAATCACCCCGAAGACTTCTGCTACTGCAAATATTGACAACAGGGTTAACAGCTAGATGGAAATTCGATTCTTCCAATTTGTTAACTTTTTGTATGTTATTTAACAGATTTCCATCTGCAAAATAATAAACAAATAAAACAATGAAGGTTCAGGAGAGAAGAGATGGAGCTGATGAAAAAGGAAAAGAAGGAGCCAGTGAAGGAGACGAAGAAGAGGATAGAAGAAGAAAGAAACAACGGAAAAATTAAAAAGAAACAATAAAGTGATGAGAGAAGATGAAGGAAAAAATAACAAGAAAAAATAAGAAGGAAAGTAACAAACAAAGGTTGCAGTGTTGGTTTTCGAAACGATAAAAGCAATCAATTCAACCTTCATTGGAAAAAATTATAGGCTGCAATCAAAATCTTCCAGAATTTTGTACACAATCATAAAACACAATATTCACCTTGTTCAAGAAACTTCTGTGCATGTCAAAAAATATAAATGAATCTTATCCAGTTTGTCTGCTTCCGAAATCACAAATAAATTTTCTTGAAATGATGAACTTTCGGTGAGCAAACAATTTTTCTTCAAATTATACAACTCTGTGAGCACAGTGAAGCACTTGAAATTACTGAACAAAAATTATTTTTCTTTCATCAGGTTTGAACTCAGTTCAAATGGATCACTTTAGTCAATAGATCACTTCAAAGTGACAAATTGTTTCTCCATTGAGATTGGAAACATCAATATGATACACAGTGAATCACTTGAAATAAACGATTAATCAATATGAATGAATGAAAAGAATAGAATCAAGTTGTGATACTTCAAATGAAAATTCACTAACGAATTAATTCCAGTGAGATTTGAAATATTTTGAAAATCACTTCTAATCAATGGAAAAAATTATGTTTTGCCAATATTTTCGACTCACCGACAGTAGATCTGTCACTCTAAAACTGACTAAAAGAACACTGCACTCCTACTGTTCGAATAGACAGTGAGCGTAAATAATAATCAGAGATTACGTGATTGAAAACTTAGAAGTGTAATTCTAATCAAATCAGAATCCAGTGTAGGAATACAAAGACTAGAAACATGAGACTGTATTAGTAAATACTACACATTTACACCCCAGCCATCGTTTCTCTTCTGTTTTTTCCTCTGTTTAATCACTCTCTATCTTTCTCTCTGTTTGTTTCCTCTTTCTCTCAAATTATCCTCCTCCTACTAGTGTTTATTCTCTTGTTCTTTTGTTCATCTCACCTATAACAAGATCTTCAAAACATCCTTAATTTTTTACTGCTGTTTTCTTCCTACGTCGGTATTTACATGTCTACTCTATCCGTCATAAAATACACGGAACTACCCTTAATAATTTTCAAGATGGTTTTATCAATACCATGTGGGAAAATCAGTTAACTCTTGTAACAAATTAATGGTGATGGGAAGAAATAGTCATTTTCAATGATAAATTAGGCCTAAACTCTCATTTAAATGATCGTCATTTCCGCAAACTACAGGTATGAACTATGTCTGCATGGAATATTGAAAGAGGTTTGAACTATAATTATTGGAAGGTTCTGAAATAAAAGGGATAATAGGATATTTAATGAGCCAGACAGAGATAACAATACTAGGGGAATCCCTCTGTTTATTCAAACTCAGCTGAAAAAGCAGTCTTGCTTTAAAGTATTTTCAATTCTCAAGTTTGATTATCAGGCTTTTGGTCTATTTTGGAAAAGGATAGGACATGGAATATTGAATAAGCTAGACAAAGGAAACGATTCTTTAGAGAGTCATGATAAATCTCTAGAAGTATTCTTTAATGTTTTTTTCCCATCACTAACGGCTTACTATTAACTCACTTTTTGCTGTTAAATAGAACGGCTAGCAGTCAAATTTAAAATTAGATTAAATCAAGTTTTATTTAATGACATCACTTACATAACAAATTCTGTTATTTCTTCAATAAATGATTTTATTTACTTACTGTGACAACGAGATCTTTTGGCAAACTAGTGGTGTCATCTGCATGACAACCATGAAGATAGCGGACCTGCCGAAAGATCTCGTTGTCACAGTAGAGCCGTTTGCACTAGTTTAAACTAAATTTCATCTTGCACTGGATTAAATCTATATCAAGTATCATTTGCTATTATGTGATTCATTTTGAGTCCAAGCCAATAGCTGATTGAATTCACTTGCACTTTCATCTTGCACTGGATTAAATATATGTAAAGTATCAATTTTGCTATTATGTGATTCATTTTGAGTCTAAGCCAATAGCTGATTGAATTCAGTTTTTTTTTGATTCGATAGCTAATTGAATTCATAGCTTTTACTGTGCAAACGGCCCTAACTGATTCATTTATTGGATAAATTTGACTGCTAGTTGTTCTATTTGATAACAAAAACGTAACGCTAGATGTACTTCCAATTCTAAAATTTGATTCTAGGATTTTTTGAGCTATTTCGAAGACATCAAGTATTGAATAAGCTAGACAGACAAAACGAATCTTCAGAGAGTCATACGCTACATCTCAACCCGAAAATGTTAGCTGGGACATGAGTAGAGCTTTGATGTCTGAAATTTGAATTCAGAACACACTCACCTATTCTCTCTCTAGATGTCGGCACATCAAAGACATCAAAGCGCCGACATCCTGACCTACTTGCGAATTATTCAATCGGAATCAATTGGTTTCCAATTGTCGTTCTGTCTCAACAGCCGTGCCCTTGACACAAAGCAAAAGCTTGAAAGGGTTGGAATTCTTTCTGGTGAATGGGAAGCGGAATAAAGTAGATTGAAACTACCGGAAATTCGGAGTGGGTGAGCGGAAGAAGAGGAGGGAGGAGATGAAGGAGGAGGAAGAGGTGGAGGAGTAGGAGGAGGTGCGAGTAGAAGGAGGTGGTGAAGGAGGAGGTTAAGGAGGTGGAGGAGAAAGAGGAGGAGAAGAAGGAGGAGAACGAGGAGGAGGTGGATAGGAGGAGGAGGATGGTAGAAGGAGGATGGGAAATGAAGACAAAGAATAGAAAAGAGACTAGAAGAATGAGGGTTGTGACAAAGGAGTCATTCATAGAATCGATTGATGTTCAATTGCTATGGTGTATTTTTCCGTTCGAATGAGAAATAAGATATAGAGTGAAAAGAGAATGACAGGAGAATATCGTGAAAAATAGGAATGGTTTAATGAAAAATGTATTGTGGAATAATGCATCACCATGGTGTATACCTATTGTATTACAACGGTGTATTTTTTTCGTTTTAATGAGAAATAAGATAATAGAATAAAATGAGTTTTTTATTTGATGACGTGGAAAGTTTGAACAATAATGTCCACTCCACCACTCAACCACGAAGATATTGAGTGGATAGAGAATTTTATAAGAATATTGTGAGAAATAGGAATGTTTTATTCAGAGAATATATTGTAGATTATTATAGTGTTATGAATTTTTCCATTTAGTGATATATTATTAGATGAAAGTATCAATGAGGTTGATGAGATTAGAGTTTTAGATTCATGTATGTTACAATATTTACTGGCTTATACAATAATTCACATTAAATGACGGTATTGCTAATTATTCGAAGCAGTGTGTGATATCATAACCTCAAACTTTGGACAACATCATATATATATATATATATATATATATATAATATATATATATATAATAGGATTTTACAGCGATTCACCGTCTTCCTTCTTTTAGTCGAGACCTCCATCTTTGCCTATCCTCCCATTCACCATCCCTTAAATTCCTGGCCTCCATAGCCTCATCCACCTCATTTCTCCATCTTTTAGGTCTTCCTCTTTTCCTTCGCCCAATTGGACTCCAATCAGTCACCATCCCTATCCATTTGCTAGAACACTCTTCCTTCTAGCATGGCCATACCACATCAACCTTTTATCCTCAATCAACTTTACAATATCCCATTCCACTTTCATTCTCCTTCTTATCTCCTCGTTTCTCACTCTGTCCATTCTGGTAAGCCCAGAATGTTTGAACAATAATATCCACTCCACCACTCAACCACGAAGATATTGAATGGATAGAGAATTTTATAAGAATATTGTGAGAAATAGGAATGTTTTATTCAAAGAATATATTGTAGATTATATAGTGTTATGAATTTTATAAAAATTTTTGAAGAGAAATAATGCAGTCTCAGCCTAGTTTTTCCTTCAAGGTCATAATTTTATTATGATTGTAGTATTTTGTACAATAAATAAATGAATGAATGAATTCAACGAATTTTACATATATCACAAGTATAAAAAATTAATCAATGAGAATAAAATTAAATGCAATAAGAAAAACGATAATATAAATATTGTGATGTAACTGCATAAATCGGCGGTGTTCCAACAAATAATTTTGGATTTTCTGAAAAGGATATAATATAATATCCTTCCCATCAACACAGGACCGGGATTTATTTATTTATTTATTTATTTATACATTAATACATTGATACATCTTCAACTATAAACTATTGGGGAAGGAACAGCCCAAAACTTTTCCTTGCCCAGATTTGGATAGAAATTGTCCAAAAATAGGTTATGTTATCACTTCATGATTTTTGTCCAATTTTGAGACCAACATATTTATAAACTAAGAATTTAGGAAAGTTGGAAACCAAATTGAATAAATTAAATAAATAAAAAAAACCAAATTAAAGAATAGGCTACTTCACTAAATCATCACTGATAACTGAAAAATCCTATTATATTAAGCTGGGTTTACACCAAAGTTATTAACAAAATGTTAATACTTCAATGTTGTTTTCCATCACAGAAAATAAATGTGCCTGTGTGGGAGATCAGCTGTGTAATCAATCAGCTATTATTCTGTTCTTCAATTCGGTTTGTAAATAATCCAAATTAAAACTTTTTTGTTTTAAATTATTTGGACTGAAAATTGAACCTGAATTCAAGTGTGTGGAACATAACCTACTTTCTGGACTATTTTGTAGTGTATAAATCAAAAGTCAGGGAAGAAACAGTTTTGGGCTGTGCTTGTTAGTCCTTCCCCAATCATTTTTTCAATGAATAAATATACATTTTGTAGAATTGTTTTCTGTTCATCGATAAATAAATAACGAGCGAAGCTCGGTGCCCCGATATTAATTTTATTGAACGAATATAAAAATTTTCATTCATCATAATTTGAATGAATAGTAAGATTCTCATCAATTTATTCTGCACCTGTTCAAATTGATTAGTAAAGTAGGTTGATGAAGATGTGAAGATGTGAATGAGAGAGAGAGTCCAGTAAGATTATACGGCAAAAGAGAAATAACGATCAGGGAAACAAAGAAGAAAGAGAGTAATAGAAGAGGAAATGGGACGAGAAGAACACTATACTACTTGTGAATCACCCGAACAGCAAGCACTGTCTCTTATATTTTATTCATTGGAAGTCAGACGCTCTACTCTGTTCAGCGCTCAGAGGGAACTTGCATTGCTGTAACTTGTAGATGTGAATTCACTTTCACACAGCCATATTCCATTTCCTCTCTACTTCCTCTTTCTTCCTCTTTCCCTTCTTCATCCACCACTACTTTTCCCTACTCTTTACTCCTTCCACTACTTCTACTTCTTTATCTTCTCTTCCTTCCTCTTCTTTTTCTTCTTATCCATTTTTTTCCTTCTCCTTTTTATTTTTCATTTTTTTCCGTCTGTTTTTTACTACTAGTAGTTCTGTGAACAGTAGACCTCGCGCTCAGTAAGTTACATTGACCTGTTGTTATGTTTTCTCAGAAATTAATAAATAATTTATTAATTTAAAATGTCTAGAAAAATGCCTAAATAAACATAGAGCTTTCTGTCCTATCGTACCGTGACGTGTCGTCCCGGAATGTGAGTGTGAGCGCTGTTATCAGGTCTGGCTGCCGTCGATACGCCAATCCAATCAACCCATCAGAGAACATTCTGTGTTGGCGGGAAATCGGTGTGTTGAAATTAACAGAATAAACTACCATAATGCTGATTTCCTACAAACATCATTTCTCACTTTCCATGATTTTGGAAATCAATTTCTTTTCAATAATATTTGTTGCAATTTTGATCATCAGATTAAAAATGAAAAATGTTTTCTATCAATGACTCCAAACTCTAAATTGGAATCATGGCCTCAGCTTATGAAAAGACAAAGTTAGTAGACAACTGTCTACTAACGTTGATGGAAAGATACATTTTCAAGATGTTCGATGTTTTTCAACGGGTAGTATTATAGTCCACTGAACAGCTGATTTATGATTAATAATCCCTTAGATTGATTTTTACGGTAATATTAGCGTATGAAGGAGGCTCCTTTTTCCTTTTGTATTATCCTTGGAATGCAAAATTTCAAAAAACCTTGTAGGTCTACATACGTCGACGCGCAATTTAAAAAGGAACATACCTGTCAAATTTCATGAAAATCTATTACCGCGTTTCGCCGTAAATTAATGTGCAACATATAAACATTCAATGAAAGCGTCGACTAGAAATGCCAAACCGTCGACTTGAAACTTAGACCTCAATTCGCTCGGTCAACTAAGTTATTACTACTTTAACTATTCTTATTTTCCACTTACCTGTATTATTCCTTTATTAATACTAAAATACTACTTCTTCTTGTTTTCTTCTTCATTTTTCTCTACTTCTTTTTCTTATTCATATTTTCTATTCTTTTTTATTATTTTCTTCTCCTTTTCTTGTTCCTCATCTCCTACTCCTTTCTCTTATTCTTCCTATTCTTCCTCTTCCACTTCTACTCTAATCTAATCTTTCAACTACTACGATAATATTCCTTTCACTCTTTTTTTCTTTTTTCTCTCTTCTTCTCCATCTACTCCATCTTTTCCTCCTCCCTTTTCTCCTTCTCTTTCTAATATTCTTCCACTTGTTCTTGTTCTTCGTCGTCTTGTTCCTCGTTTTCTTCTTCTCCTACTCCTTCTACTTCTACTTCTACTTTTTCTTCTTCCTCTTCTTCTTCTTCTTCTTCTTCTTCTTCTTCTTCTTCTTCTTCTTTTTTTTCCGTCTCCTCCTTATCTTTTTTCTTCTTATTCTTATAATCCGTATCTTTCATTAACCTTTTCACTTATTATGTTTCCTCCTTCTCCTCCTTTCCTTCCTCTTCTCTTCCTCTTCCTCACCCTCTTCTCCGACTTTTTCTCTTTCTCTCCTTCTTCCAAAAAAGTTCCTCATGACTTCTTGAACCTTTCCTGAACAAACCTATCAATCCAAAGAGGTACCATAAAATATTCAGCATCAAATAACGAGGACTGAGGTAGCGTAAAAGGACAAAAAAAAGTCAAAGTTACTTTTGTCGGATAAAGTTCAGAGGTTTGTTAAGCCACTTGTGCTGTGGACTTTGATTGGATTGATGACCCCTGTAGCACTTTGTTACAGAAGCAAGACAATCGTGGGGGTTGTTAAGATACGTAAACTGAGGTCTGTGATTGGATGGGTGTCCACTCAATTCTAGTCTGAAAAGACAGCTGAAAGTAAATGTACCACGGAAACTGATTGATTTAATAAATAATCCAGTAATATTTAGTATATAACTGAAATGATTCAAGTTAATAGAATGATTGAAGAGACTTGAAATGTCAAAAATCCACTTTTTTTAAATAAAAATCTGGTGTGGCGCACTCACACAACTTTCCTTGCCGTTATGAAAATTGATCACCTGACGCTAGTGTTCTAGCGCATCTCAAGTCTACTAATTCTAAGATCTGAGCCAGCTGGTGACAGGACAATAGCGCTGCAGACACACGAAGTCTGCTATCTCTTCATAGTGAATGATTTAATAGAATCAACAGTTGCCAACAGTTTGCAATTGAATAATCTTATTTTCTTGAATTTCTAGCTTATTTTCAATTTTAGGTGAAAATGTTACTGAACATTAATTGTAGAGATTTTTATGCTCAATCTTTTCCACTTAGAATTTTTGGTTTGAATTGTATCTGAAGCCTGATAATTGAGAATCTAAAATCAATCTTCGCATAGATGGGGCGGTGCTCCTGAAATTTTTACAGATATGGGACTTGTGGCAGTTGATAGAGCTTATCAATGACTTTTCAAGGTATGAATTTAATCAAAATCGTTGGAGCCGTTTTCGAGAAAATCGCGAAAAACCCTGTTTTTGACAACATTTTCGCCATTTTAGCCGCCATCTTGAATCGCATTTGATCGAAATTGTTCGTGTCGGATCCTTATATTGCGAACCTTACGTTCCAAATTTCAAGTCATTCTGTTGAATGGGAGATGAGATATCGTGTACACACACACACACACACACACACACACACACACACACACACACACACACACACACACACACACACACACACACACACACACACACACACACACATACAGACCAATACCCAAAAACCACTTTTTTGAACTCAGGGGACCTTGAAACGTATAGAAATTTAGAAATTGGGGTACCTTAATTTTTTCCGGAAAGCAATACTTTCCTTACCTATGGTATATTATATTACCTATGGTAATATTTTACAGGAGCATACTTTCGTGTGTGCTCACACATTATCAGCTGTAAGTTACAGCTGTAAGAAAGACTTCTTTCTACTTCCTACTACTTTCCTACTTTCTACTTCAAGTAGAAGTCTACAAACTTAATTAAAGATGGATAGAATGACTTATTTGTTGACGTAGTGAGGTTTTGACTGTAATGTCCACTCTACCAGTTTGTTTATGTCGTTAGCAAGAATACAAATAAATTGAGATTGATAAGTTAACTGTTAAAAACGTTGTCAATTTGCTCCAAAAGTGTGAGTTTTGGGCTTCTAGAGTTTTACAGGGAAGTGTCTCGAAGTTTTGCTGAGCGCCGTCAGTTTTGTTTATTGCTTGGATATTATTATTATTGCTTGGATGGGTCATCAATGACAATCATCTGATCAATGACATTTCTTTATAATAACTCGATCAAATTTAGATTGACTTGTGAATGAGGTTGAATATTACAACCAATAATGAGAGTTGTAACGGAATAGTCTAATATTTCTACACGATTGAACAGAGACAGTGAATTTTCAAATAATCATCTGGGTTTGAGCAGAAGCAACGTTACAAGCAGAGTGAAGAAATCCCGTTGTAGCCTCTACATAATATGGAATGAGAAGTAATAGACAATTTATAGATTCTAGTCCATCAAATAAGTGGAACACGATAGAAAAATCAATATTATTTTTATATTTACCATATTAACAAAAATTCAAAACATTGCATTCACAAAATATGTTTCTGAATGAAAATTCATGGCAACTTACCAAGTGCATTCTAAGCGTTGTCCAGCCCATGTTGTCCACTTATTTGCACAAAAAGTTTCACTTATAGCACCTTTCACTAGTTCAGTTCATTCACATGGGATAAAGTCAATACAAAAACTAAACTTCCAACCTGGAACTGTACTTCTATAAATTGCCTAAAATTATATTTTTCTATAACCTACATAATATTTGGACGATTTGAGACCAAATTTAGAAATAGAAGAAGTTTTGGGCAATAGTCTGTTTTTTCTGACTTTTGTATTGTTTGCTCTATCCAATGAATAAATAAACGAGAGACCCCCTGGGTTAAAGAGCTCGCTAATGAAGTGTTGTATTGATCTCTGAGATCTTTTAAAAGTATGATATTACAGTAGTAGGTTTCATGGGGATCCTGTTCCAATTGAAAAAAACTACTTTCTGTCGCTTCAAAACTTCTGTCCGCCATCTTGGATCCGGCATATGGTTCAACTTCATTTTGAATCTGTCTGCATAAAGTCGGTCTGTCTGACAGTCTGTGAGATATCTCCCAAATAGCATCAGCTTTTTTAAATGGTTGGAAAAATTAAAGAAATAGCATGCAATTAATTCCAGCTGACTAAATAATAAAATCAAAACAATTCTTTTCTTATGCACTTTCAATGTTGTTTTTGTATCCTGAAAAAGGACAAATGAGTGAGTCAATTTGTTGTCCAACGAACTTGACCTGTAAAAAGGTTCGAAGAATTCGAGTTCAAAATTTGAAGCTGATTGATCAATTCTCTCTAATATTCTTGTCA
This sequence comes from Nilaparvata lugens, assembly GCF_014356525.2. NCBI lineage: Eukaryota > Metazoa > Arthropoda > Insecta > Hemiptera > Delphacidae > Nilaparvata > Nilaparvata lugens. The sequence goes on from NC_052516.1 coordinate 16,642,472, forward strand.
AACTTACAGACAGAAAACGACTTTGTCCTTCAGTAAGTCGAAAGTGAGATCTTTGCTAACGCTCGTTCAAATATTCATGAAGAGTTTCTACCCCAAAAACGTCTTGTAGGATTTAATTAGCATGATAAGGATTCTATATAGATTATTATCAATTAATCATTATATCAATTATTTTATATCAATTAATCTACTCAATGATGAATACTAGCTTGATTTGATCATTGAATACTTGTTTGTCTGTTGATAAGCAAATACAATTCAGGTAAAAACAACAGGCATTTGCCCAAAACTGCTTCAAACCTTAATTTGGAATACAGTCTAAAGGTTATGCTACTTAAGTAACTTAAATGATAATTCGTACACAATTTTGAGTCCAAAAAATGTATGCACTACAATTTTGAATTTATTAGATTGATCAATTTCCAAATACGAATCCAAACAAAACTCTTCCTTCACAATTGCAAAAAAATATTGAAAATTTCACTCAAATCCACAAACTCATGTATTATGATAATGATGATGATATATCATTGATCATCATATCTTCGCAAGTTCATCTTCTCAATCTTCAAGTCGTTCTTCAAATGATATCTCCTCAAGCTTATCTTATGAACTTATGTGTGGGGTGATAAGAAACCTTCGACTTTGAACCAATTACCCAAAAAAGTAAACCATCAAATCTGGTTACACCTATAATGCACCGGCTGGTTTAGATTCTCAACCCTTGAATAATCTTCAATTGTACATAATAATCCCCTGTTAATACTCGTATATCAAATACCATTCCCCCACTTTTCCATTATTATTATTATTATTCTCCACTACGTATTTTCCTCTCTATCTTTTACTAGATTTCTATCCTTTCTATCCCTTACTATGAGCAGATTCATACTTTACTAATCTTATTTACATCAGGTATTTCTTATTTCAAATCATGCATACTATCTTGGATTATAGAATCCCTGATACTGTTATGAACGTGAATCTTGCAATAGATACAATACTATATATGCCAGAAATAAACGTTTCTTCTCGAATAATTGATTCAAATTTACCACTTTTTCTAATACTCTTATCACTGAACCTCTCATAAATGAATTACTTGCTCCAAAAATGTATTAAAAATTCGACATAATGTCATTTCTAATAGAATTTTCTACTTATATTATTTATGCAACATCGTGAAATCCACCACATATCTCAACCTCCAACTAAACTATCCTACAATGAATGTATCCTTTCAAATTATTATATAGAATCATCCCTAACATTATAGATTTGAATAAGTATCACTTTCAACGACTCTGTTCCTCCTGAATTATTTATACAAACTTCACAAACTTGACCCCTTGTTTTCCCTGTGAATCTAACCTAAATATCACGTAAACAACCATATTTAGGGTGTGAACCACATGTTATACAACAATGACAACCCTCAAATGGTTTTGAGCAGACTATGATTGGTATTTTTAGAAATCTGTACCCTTGGAGAACTATTAACACAAATTGGGCAAGTCTATCTTATCAGGTAGAGTCCAAATCTCGTGTATACTCACGCTGGAGAATGTACCAAGTCTTACACAATATTTCACTAGAATTTATCTTATTTTAAGGGGTTAGAATTGTTATAATACGATTATTTCTAATAGGTATGTTGTAATGTGCGTGATTAATCTCGATTTAGTGTTTATAATAAGCGCATAAGATTGAAAACAGACGGAAAATTCACCCTCTCGGGCTTCTGATCATGGACCACCTTACACGGCTGCAGTGGACCATAGACTGAAAGCAACACTGAACTCAACCGGAATATTGACTGAAATCGCAGTGATGCCAACTCAGCGGCCGCGAATTTCCCGCCCCAGCGGCGCGGTCAAAATTGGGTTAAAACAGGGGTGACCGAATTTTCCGGCTAGTTTTTCCCGGACCTGTGTTGTTAAACAATTGAACTGTCACAGGTTTTCCGAGTGGTTTGCTGGGAAGAACTGAAAGTTTTGAAAGCCAAGTTTGAAATACGGGAGTTGGGGTGGAGTTTTTCGAAACTTTTGTGTTGGCAACAAAAAGGAGTGATTTGAATATTCAATAGAATGCATTGTAAGGTTTGCACAGACTAAAGAAAATAATTGATTCCAAAACTCTTTCAAACTAATCATCCATTCTCAAAACTTGAATTCACCTGCTTTTGAAATTTTAATATTTACATCACATGATAAGAGCACATTATCTTGATTTTTCTGTTTTTCGAGCCCAAGGATAGCAAGTGAGGGAGGAATTTTGAAAATGAATGGACCAACAGTTCAAGGTGGGTTTCGACTTCCGAGTCTCTTAAAAGTGAATTCGTATCAGGGTGCTCTGTGAAGGAGGAAATCTAATGATATATAGGTTCTATTCTTGTGGAACTATGCTTTCTCACGAACATTGAAATTATTACTTTAATCTTCATTATTTTGTTGTTTGAAGCCATTGATCTGTTGAAAGGTACTTTTCTTATTTCACCAGTTACTAAATCCAAAAAAGTTTAGATAAATAAACGAAGAGTAATAAGTTTGTTCCTTTGGAGAAAATAGGCTTTGAAATTTCTCAAAATCAACTTCATCAACACTATTTCACAGTATTCTTGCTCTGCTTCAAGTAACACAAAAAGTATACATTTGATGAGATGAAATGAAAACATGTCCTAATTGTATAAATGTTATTTTGCAAGTGAAATGAGAATGAAATGAAATATTATCGAATCACAGAAGAAGAGGGAAGAAGAAAATCAGACAGGAAATTATAAAGAATATTGAAACAGAGCTGGACGATGATGAATTGTTTCGTTACTCAATATAAAGGAAAAAGATACGGGAATAGGTAACAGGCGAAGAATATATAGGTATTTATTAAATTCCACAATCACAATATAAAATTAATGATTGGGAGAGAATCAACAGGATAAACCCAAGACTGTTTCTCTCCCTAATTTTGATTAAAATAGTCCAAATGAGGATATGGAAACTCTTTAATAATTGAGAACACAAAATAGTTCGTATTAGATGAAACTAAGGATAAAAAATAACAAAGAAAAAAGGGTACGGCCAACTAGTATTTATTTATTTATAATTTACAATCTTTAAACTCATTTACAATCTCTATTATCTCCATAACATCAAAGTAGCCAAACTGAACCACTCTATAGAAAACAAATATCTTTATGAATATATTTTATAGAAGAATAGTTGATATTGTGAACGCAGCCGATATAATAATGGAACACTCTGATATCGATGTATCTCTGACTTGGAATACAATTTGTATTCCTTCACCTGTGTTCAACCTACATTGAATACAGAAGTCTAAAGAAGGACAGCAAGTCCTTATAATGAGCAATCACGTTCAAAGTCTAAGCAAGTCTGAAGTACCAATCATGATAGAGAGCATGCCTCCAAGCTCCGCCCACTCCCTTTCCGATTGGTCGAGAAATTCAATTCGAAATTCTACCGCTAGAGCTCAGAAGCTACTGGGTCGATTATAACTCAACTTCCTTCAAGAGGACAATAGTAAACTGGGTAATCGATTTGGGTACAGTTAGTAATTTGAATGTATGAGATTTTTGTATTTTCAATACAAATATAAATCAATCAAATTAGTGAGTTGAATGCATGATATTGAACATAGAATTGTGAATACATGTATAGATGAATAAAGAACAAGGGTTGTTCTCAAGGATCCAATCCATATTTTACAGGTAATAACTTCAGGGCATAGAAAACATATGTCTATAGATTGTTTATTATTTGCTTTAGGGTTTATAGCGGGAGGAATTTAAAAACATATTGCTAGGAAGAAAGAGACAGTTGCTTGTTGAATAGAATGAGAGAATAGGTGATTGAATCCAATATTTTAACGATAAATTTGGAATAGAATAACAAATACAACATTGAATGTTTTTGACGAATAAGAAGCTTACATTTTCTGGAATAGATTCTGGATTTTTCTTCTAAGATCACGTCCCAAGGACTCCAGGAGTATATACAAGTCAGGTCAATAATTTCAAAGCAAGTCTTAAAACTGTACAAGGCTGTTCAGTCCAAGGCTGTACAAGGCAACAATGCCGTCCTATCATTTCAACTGACTTTCAAGGAGAATCTAACTATAGTCCCCTTTGAGAAGTGAGTAATAATTATTCTACTACGAATAACGAGCTGGGAGTCTGAGCTCCCATGAACATGCTGTTCGATTTTTGCCACAAGCCAATCAAAGGTGCAAGAGGGTTAAATAATCAAGTGGCACTCCAATTTAGCCTCCGACACTTTTCCAAGCAGCAAAAAGCTTAGATAACAATGGACGTCAGAGAACTACCTCCCCAACCCTCACCCCACCATAACCTCCATTTCTAACTACTAGGTTTCCCCTTCCCCCCTTGAGAGCTCATGGAAAAAGCTGCATCTCAACTCTCCCGTCATAGACTCACCCAGAGAAATGTTATGGTTCCGGCAAAGAAGGTAACGGAGATTGTGAGGTGTGTTTCAGTGTGAAATTTTGGACAATACAGGTTGCACAATTTTTGAATCGTTTGCATTTTTTGAGCTTATACAGTTTCTGTGTGTGGTGTCTGATCTGTTCCTGTGTTGCACAAAAAGCCTCTCTGTATCAAATATCTTAATCCTAACTATTTTAACTTTTGCAAGAAGATATCCATGTCTTAACAATTTAGTAATTACATTTAGTAATTACATTACTAACAATGACCACACAACTTGTCAAAGTGGTCATATAATTTCCAAAAATTAAAATGAATGTCAAGTGAAATTTATGATGGAAATAAAATTATTTATTTATTCATATTACATTCAAGTATTTATTTTTATGTTTGTTTGCCATTTTTAAGAATATCAATCGTGTCACGCTCTCGAAATACTTCACAGTCTTTGGAAAAGGTCATATTTTCTGACAACACAGAGTTGAATGGGACAGTATTCAGTTTTCATGTGTCATGTCCAACTTATTACTGTGATGTACGGATAGTCACTTCATGTCAGTATAATGGAATTCTTTACCATCATTGGAGAAAGTGCGGGAAAATTCTATACTTAATTCACTGTTTGAACGGTTTTAACGAGATGAACTGTACCTATGTAAAAGTGCGTACAGACTTTCGCTCTGCTCTGCAACCGAACGTCACTCAAGAAGAGCGATTGATGATCGACCGGGGAGCAACAGTGGTTCGACTGGGGAACGCGAGAAGATCTAACATCTTCCGTAACGTTCATGATGGGTGCGTGGGCGGAGCGACTGTGGTTCGATGGTGGTACGAGGGCGGTACGAGGGAGGAGCGTGCACGGTGCGGGTTGGAAGCGCGAATATGTGTACGCAGCTTCAGATGTACAAGTACAATTTATTCTGTTGATTACAATAATTACTCTGTCAAAAGTCTCTCTGTAGAATGAGATAAACAGTGAAATATTAAACGCTCGTAGTGAGTTCCTACTGATGACTAGAGGCTTGAGTCGTAGTACGCATGTTCAACGATCACTTTCGATTGCTTTTATCAATGAATTTCAAACTTTCAACACAATATTCTTTGAAAATTCATCTTCATACTCATATCATATTGAAGGTGTGTACAGATTTATGCGCCACGAACAAGCGCAGTTCGCTTTTCATCCGCTGGTTATATCTGTATTTGTACAGAAACAGTAGGATACAGATAAATTAGCATAGCAACTGCTGATGAGAAGTGAAATGCGCATGCTCGTGGCGCGTAAGTTTGTTCGCACCTTCACATTCAAATGTTTCATTGACATATTTGTTTGCTATTTTGAAGAACAATCATTATTCCGTTCTTATCTACCTCTCATGTTACAAACCTTCCAAAAAATCAAAATAATCAAACACAAACCTGTATAATAATTGTTTCAAACTGCAATTTCTAATAATATTTTCCATCTCAAACACAAACATTTCAATATTTATATTTCAACATTTCAAGAAATAGTCAATTTCTTTTTATTCACTTTATTTGAGTTCCTGGTAAAAAGAATTGGGAAATTACTCCATGCAGTTTGAAATAGCGTTTAAAATATTATATGAAGTCAACTAGAGATGATTGCTTTTTTCCTCTCTCCGCCCGCTCACAGACAGTATTTGGCTCCAACATGACAGTCTTGTCAAAGGTTTAGAAAACCTCTCGAGCCAGCCTTTTTGTTTGAGCTTTCCTTTTTTGTACATTCCAATCTAGATGGGAAGTTCCGATCGAGCTTGGCATTGATCGTACCGTATTGGATTCTTTTTTTGTACCTTCATTCGCTGTGTACCCTTCATTTTTGCACAGGAATGGGGTCAATTTTAATTGCGGTTTTGTCAACTGTGAAAAATCGAGCAATTATTTTTCCCGAATCCACCTGAATTTTCTTCTTATTCTTCTTCTTCTTCTTCTTCTTCTTCTTCTTCTTCTTCTTCTTCTTCTTCTTCTTCTTCTTCTTCTTCTTCTTCTTCTTCTTCTTCTTCTTCTTCTTCTTCTTCTTCTTCTTCTACTTCCTGTTATTTTCCTTTTTGTTCCTCTTGTTCTCACTGTTCATAATATTCGTCTTCTTCTTGTTCTTCAGGTTTATCTTTTTTCTCCCTCTTATCATAACCCGCCAATTGTTTCTTCATCATCTTTCGTCTAGCACTGCTCGTTCTTCTTTCCATCCTTCTCCTCTCTATCATATTTTCCATCCTCCTTCCTTCAACACTCTTCTCCTTCCCTTTTCATCACAGAATTTTTTCTCCCTTTTCTCAAGGCAACTTTTTATTTATTTTTTCTGTTGTATACCAATATTCTACTTTCACCTTCCTTTTCATGGTCTACTTTTACTTACTTCATTATTAGGCTGGTAATTTATAAAAATATTTCAATGTGAGAGTTTCATATGCCTTGGGAGAGTAACTAACAAGGATGGATAACTACTTTTTGTAGACGATTTCTATAAAATTTTAAATAATCTACATTCTGGAAAAAATACCGCAGATAATGAAAACCTACTGATAGGCTTGGTGAAGTCTACATATTTATTTATTTTATTCATTAATTATTTATTTATTGTATGAAACACTATAATCATAATACAATTATGACATTGGAGGAAAAACTAGGCTGAGCCTGTACTATTTCTCTCCAAAAATCTTGATTAAATGTTAAAGTTGTCCAAAAGTTGAGGTTATGTAATCACACACTGCTTCGTCACTTGATTTTCGGTCCAGGAATAATGATTTGGAAATTTTGAAGGTGAAAGTCTCACGTGGAAATGACAATATCTATCTCATTCATTACCTAATTATGGAGAAATTGCAAAATATTTCAATTTAAAATTGAAATTTGTTAGAGCCTGTAGCTGCACTGTACTTGAAGTATTCAATGAGATAGCAGATAAACAGTCTCAATGGTTATAGCTATATTCCTAATTATGAAATCCAGAGTGATCCACCAATAAATTAAACATATCTACCAATCAACCGGTAGATTATGAGCTTATAAATACATCCACATCATGATACCTGTTTTATCTAAGATGAATAATTATTCATGACACCAAATTAAACGAGCCACGAATCAAACAACAATCATTAATTTATGACAAAGAGAAAGATCAATGACAGCTGGTGGAGTTCACTCCAATCTGTCAGCATCGGTTGAATCGAGAGTATATTGATGTTATTATCACAGCGTTCTGACAGTTCGTAGTGGATCTCACTTGACAAAATGCAGGGATGAAATTGATTGCAGTGGTCATCATTATTTCACCCTCATTAGAAATTGATAAGCTTCAAATGGATAATACATTCAACCAAAGCTGACATTTTGAATTGAATCTCATTATTTATCCATAGTGAGATTGACTTCAGTCTGTTGTCATCATTGAATAAATTGGTTGCATTAGTGTTCTATATATAAGTAATTCTGACAGTTTAAAGTGAATCTTAATGTAAAGCACTAACCTGTCTCAAGCTGAATGACAGTTTTAGCTGCAAGTTGTGAATGACAGCTTTAGCTACAAGTTGTGTATCTTGTCAGATGCTACTTTTATAGAATATTAGCCTATTCATTATTTGAGAGACTAGATAGAAGTAGATTTACTACTGAAATAGGAATTTTTATTTGCTGAAGATGATGCTCAAAAGAGCTCCAGGCTTGTGCGTGGCTACTTAGACGGATAATACCAGGCGCACACCAACGCGAAAGTTTTGTTGCGGTGCGAATTCAATTCGCAGAATTTGCCGTGCGGAAATTCAATACCATTGCGGTGTATGTGCTGGCGCAAACCAATGCGTTGCGAAATATTTCCTTGCGAATGATTCGCAGCTTTTGCTACATGCAGCATTTGCAGCGCTTTTTCGTGTTGCGAATTTTGTGGCGAGTTCTGGAACTATAATAGTTTCGTCTGCCTTGTAAACAACATATAAGTCAACTCGAATATTCCCGCGCTCCACATTGCGATTATTTCGCTTCCCAGTATGCGAGCCCCAATATTTCGCAACGAAAACTTCGTTTGGAAACTGCAGTCTGAATTCTTGAAAATCCGCAACAAATTTGTACGCATCGGTGTGCGCATACCTTAATGATGAGAGATGAGATGACTAACAGCTTAAAGGTGTAAACATATCGAGAAAGTCGAGGTGGAAATCTATGTGACTAAATAACTGTGCAATGATTATAACATTTGGAATAATTGATTTATACATAAAAGTTATAAGTTTAGAAAAACGCTAGCAAGCTGAATCACTTGAATGAACCTGATTCTTGGGGACCCTTGATCCTTGAAATAAATCGAATCTAGAAGGCTGTTTCCATTACATGAAAAGATTACAAGATTACAAAACTTATCAGCTTTTACTAGTTTATAATATGAGGATTGTTCCAGTATTCTCAGATGTATTAGATTCAGTTTATGAAATTTGTACAAATACTTGTTTTCCATGGGTAATAGCATATCACAATAAGAAAATATAATTTACCTGAGCCTTCACTGCCGATAGATGAATTTGGGCCGTTTTCATATCGAACCTCTTCATGCTGATGTCTTCCTGGAGCTCGTTGACTTTGTTGAACACTTGTGACTCCAAACTCCTATCAACAAAACGTTTTTTAAACATTATAATATATTATTTCAAAATCACTACTAACTACAAATACACTACTATACACACTTACTGTTGTACATTATAAGTCTCTATGATATTCTCATCTCAATCAATAATACTATACGTATCAAGAATCAAGAATGTTTTATTGTCACAAACAAAATAATTGCATTGACAAAAGTCACTTCATAAGGATACAGTAACATTGATACTTTGTATACAAGTACACGTTATATATATTATAATATTACAAATTAAAATACAAATAGGCTACTCAAATATTTTATCTATGGATAATTACAGACCGGCATTTCCTCGATTGAATAAAATGCTCTATTCTCCAACCATCCTTTTATTGCTCTCTTAAAACTATCAAAATCATAATTCCGCACTTCCAGTGATAACCTGTTGAAAATTTTCACTCTCTATAGCAGTACATTTTTTGTGTTTTGGCAAGCCTAGCACGGCCCACATCAATCTGACTACCTGACCGAGTGTTAATATGTTATGCTCATGAATGCTTCCCCTCAAATTGAAAACATTAGAATTTTGCTTTACAAATATTAAATAATTCCTAATGTAAATACATGGAAGTGGCAATATACCATTGTCTAAGAAAAAAGGCTTACAGGACTCCCTCATGCCCAGGTTAAATAAATATAGCACGTATAGCTCTTTTTTGACACAGAAACACCTCTTTTGCGCCACTAGAATTTCCCCACAGCAATGTACCATATTAAAGGTGAGAGTGGAACAGTGCGAAATATGCGTTTAGGGTGAGACTAATGCTAGAACAAGATTTCAACTTCCTTAATAGAAATACAACAACTCTAGATAATCGAGTAGCTACAAAGCGCATCCGTATGACTTTTCCAAGTAAGTTTTGAATCAAGGCTTATTCCCAGAAGTTTAACGTATATTAAGTGTAGGTGTGAATTTTCAAATTGGTAATTGCAGTATAAAGTACTGAAAAATAAATATTTAGTTTCAAGTGTCAATACTGTTCGTTGGTAGAAACTGTTGAGTAGAACAGCTATTGATTTGTAATTTCTCCATGCTTTATCCATTTTCACAAAACACTTCAAGAAAATGATTGAGAGAGAAAAAAAAGATCAAACTTGCGCTATTTCTCTCCAAATTTAAGTTCACATTGTATTGAAAAATCAATGAATAATTGAAATAGTTGATTTAAAAAAATTGAAAAATATACTTCAGAATGACATAGCCTTGTTCAATTTGAACTACCACAAGGTAAAATTATGTTGAATGAAAAAGACTAAGAAATTGTCAAAAACCACAGATTTATTGATACCTAGAAAGACCGGTTTCGGTTATTACACCATTGTCAATCTCTGATAAACTGACATCAGAGATGTCAATTATCAGATGTCAGTTTAATCTCTGATGTCAGTTTATCAGAGATTGACAATGGTGTAATAACCGAAACCGGTCTTTCTAAGTATCAATAAATCTGTGGTTTTTGACAATTTCTTAGTCTTTTTGATTCAATATGAATAATTACCACAATATTCTCAACTACATAAAATTAAAATTATGTATTCTATATTTGAAATTCTTTGCATTATCACAAGAACTTATCCTGTAAGTGATTACTTAATGTTGGTGATGAATGTGTTTGTGACAACTTAAATTGGATACGAACTCCCAACACTATAGCTGATCCACTACTACTCTTGCACATAATATAACTATTTCAGAGGTATTTGAAAACATGAAAAAACTATATAATTACACCTATTGCTTAATAAAAACAACGATTAGAAAAGAAGATGCATAAACGATGGAATATTGGAACGTGGAATATCTGGAAAGACAAACCAATGACGAACAAGTCAACATTGAAACTACGCCCATAGACACACCTTCAATCTCAGGCTACTGTAACCTGATTGGCTATCAACAATGATGACAGGAATGTGTTTCCAAACTCTGTCGATAGATGGCAGCACGTACTGGGTGGGAGCTCATCCATATTTTAATGAATGATAAAACTTAATTTGATTCTATGTAACCAGTAATACTTCTGTATTTGCAGTATACTTGATATTTTGAAAGTCAGTCTTGATGTTGTAAAAACCACGGATTTATTGAAACAATTTGAGATATGAGTTTCGGTTATTATAATATTCTCAAACTTTAGTAAACTAGAAGCTTGAAAATTGATCAGCATCAGCGGGACATATAGTGTGGGAGAAGTTCTACGTGAAGGGCCATTAACTGTCGACCAATAGAGGATGAGCTCTACTGCCATTGGCCGAGACAATGCACGCACAAGTATTCCAAATATGGTATTCAGAACGTTAGACAACAAACAATGAAGAGAAACAAAGTAACTAACAGACCGAAATAACTGATCATTTGAATTGAATACTATTTCTTCTTCTTTATCTGGCTCTACAGTCCTGGGTGGACCTTGGCCTCCTCTACATGACGCCTCCATACATCCCGCTCTTGTGCTCCCTGCCGCCAGTTCGCCACACCTAGCACACGGAGATCTTCCACCACATCGCTGATCCATCTTCTTCTTGGCCTTTCTCTTTTTTGGGTGCCCATCATCCTTTCATCAAGCAGCTTTTGTGGTACTCTTTCATCACTTATTCTTACCACGTGACCCAGCCATTTTATTATTTTCGCCTTGATACACTTTATGATATTTCTTTCGCCAATTGCTTCATCCATCTCATTGTTGAATCTGGCTCTCCAGTTCCCTTCAACGCAGACCGGTCCCCATATCCTCCTGTACATCTTTCTCTCGAAAGACCTCAACGCTTATTCAAAATGGTCCACGTTTCAGCTCCGTAAGTCACAACCGGCCTTATCAATGTTTTGTACATTTTTACCTTGGTTTGCCTAGAAATCAATCTGCTTTTAAAAATTCTCTGATTAGCATAATATTTCCGATTACCCATCATAATTCGGGTGTATATTTCATGACTTGTTTTATTATCAGCTGTCAGTGTTACTCCCAAGTATTTAAACTCACTCACGCCTTCCACTTCACAATCATCTTCTATTTTCAAGTTTCTAATCAGTCTTCTCCTTTCATCTGCTGACATTCGCATGTACTTTGTTTCATCTACATTTATTTCAAGTCCTAAAACTGTAGCTTCCTCCTTGTGTGCAAAACATTTCTTCTAGGTTATGCTCATTCCTTGCTAACAAAACAACATCGTCCGCATAGGCATAGGTTCTATTCATGATTGTATTGAATACTATCATAGAGAAACGATAGCATAAGTAGATATCCCATGGTATAGGACGTTTATGTCGCAACTTTTAATGTTATCCCAAGCCGATAGTTCACGTAGTTCTTTCCTATGCAGCTGTGTGACACTGGTAGTCTCTCAAATTGTGCCGTTCATACACTATCACCCCAACAAAACAGTAAAAATTAACAATAATCGACAGTAATCGGCTTGAGATAACAGTAAAAGTTGCGACATAAATTCCCTATACCATAGGATATCTACTTACGCTATTGTTTCTCTATGATACTATTTAATATAGTATATTCTTCCATTCTTTCTCATATCATTATTAGTTGGTATAGTACAAAGTTTCTCTTTATTAGTTGTTGTCCACAAACGTTCTGATAAAGCTATAAAAAGCAATAATGTAGATGATATTATAAAAATGATCAAAAATATAGTTCAACTTTTTGCAACATACTCAGCGAAAAATAATAGTTTTATCTCACCTCTGCTGTATTCTCTGCATAGAGTCCAGGGCATCCTGTAACTGCTTGATTTGAGTTTCCAGTTCGTTTGCCTCAGCGCGAAGTGAGTCATATTTCTGCCTCACATTGATTGAGGCTAGCCTGTCGATCACTAGCTCATTCTTCAGGGGAGGCGGAAAGTTCATGTCCTTCAATTACAGAAAACAACAAGTTATAAATAAAAATGAAACAAGCTACACTAAGAATTGATAATTTAATCAGTTTAATTGAATCAGTTAAGCAACCTGATTTAATTGTTAGATTGTTATTAGGAAGATAATCCGGTCTACAATTGTCACCCTATACTCTGTACAAAATTACTTCTTACTTGGGATGGACATGCGCAGCAGAGAAGGCATACAGCGGCAAGGATACAACGGCGGCTATGATGCCTAAGCGTTCTCTCATTTCCAGTGAGTATTCAAGAGGTCATGATACTCATACGGATGATTCCTCTCTGTAAGCGCTCAGTCGACTGAGTTTAATCGACAAATTGGCAACTGCGGTTCTTCCTATGACTCTATCCATCACTGTAATTGGCTGATCTCCCTCCATTCCCCTGTGCCGCAAATGCCTTCAAGTCTGAAGTAATTTTGTACTGATGGAGTACAATAATTGTTTCTTCGGAAATACAATTCATGTTCTCTTATAAAAAAATACATTGAGTGAGTTGAATTCAAATGCAACAAAAAGGTTGATTCCAGCAAAATGATGCTGGGCATACATCGGTTATTCAAGACAAGACTAGTCACGTTTAGTCACAATACTTCACATATTTGCTCATGAAGACATGTTTAATTGCAATGATTAATCAGTGAGATTTGCGTCACAAGCAGCTATGTGGAGAATTGTGACTAAACGTGACTGATCATGTCTTATCCTGTCTTGACTAACTGGTGTGTGCCTAGCCTAAGATTTTCATTGTTATTCAGTTCATCATTCAGTTATCTAATTTCCTAAATGAACAATTAACTTCTATTATAGTTTCCTGATAATTAATCTACTCACATTATGAGATGCCGGATTGTCATCCGAGCCATCGCCTAGTGGTGGTGGTTGGGGAGGGGTGAATAGCCGCAACCTATGGGAAGGGTGTGGGTGAGGAGGTAGGGGAGAGAGACAGCGCACAAAGTGAGAGAGGTCAGTAGGAGCCTGCACCGTGCGACACTGCGACGAAAGGCCTTCATAGCGTTTTGCTTGGTCCGTTGCCTGAAACAATAGGGAATAATTTAAAAAAAATTTAAGTATAGAGAGTTCAAAGAATAAGGACTATTTAAACTGTAATTAAAAAGTAAACAATAATATTTTACTACTCAACAAAAAGTAAGAAGTTTTTGTACGTGAGCAGGAGTTAAAAAATAGTTATTTGTATATCTAGAGTGAAAAGTACGACTTTTTCTCCCTGTGGGAAAAAGTTTGAAGCCCGAGGCGAAGCCGAGGGCAGCAATTTTCCTGAGGGAGAAAAAGTATTTTTCGCTCGTGATGTACACAACATTTTTCCTCCATCTACATTTTTTTATAGAAACTGCAAATAAAATCATTCTTATAACTTACGTATTGGTGACAATGATTCCTAACAACATAACCTAAATCTGAAACCTAAAAACCGGTCGTCTGATTGGCACTGCCGATTGCGCTATCTATCGGCAAAAGTTGTAACAATTATATCAGCTGGGCAGCTACCAAAAATGGCTGACTCCAGATCACGCGGTTCAGATTTGAATTGCAGATCAAAAATATTTGTTGGCTGGTATTTTGAATAGAATAAAATATTTTAAAGATTGTATAAATTTTTATCGTCTACTAATATTAAGAATATAATAATTATCATACAAACATATATTTCCTGAGTTGATCAAATTTCTGGTTGTGGTATTGAATTCAGTTGACTCAATGACAGACACCTCTATTATGCTTTCTCATCTGAGCTTAGACCTTCTAACCTATTACAATGTAAGTTTCAAAATAGAGATGCTCCCCATGTTATTTAAATGGAGTCACTTTTACTCCCTAGTGAGTTTTTCTGTTTTTTACTACCGAGAGCGAAAAAGTGACACTTTAGTATTAGGTTTCAGGGAGTAAAGTGAGTACTTTAGACAGTAGGTGGAGGAAAACTAATTTTATCAATCTCAATCTCACAGGCCATGCCCCATCAATAACGACCAAGAAATAATACATTTCGTTGTTACAGTAGTGTTCACGGTTTGTCTGAAATAATTATTTTAGCTACATGCGTCATGCACTGTGCGGAAAGTAAGTGATTGTTAGTTGACAATTCCCAATATTTCTGTTGAAATTGTTCAACAGAAACGATTTCAGACAATCTGTTGATTAATGATTATTACTAAACGAAAATCCAAATTGAATGCTGTAATGGTTCAACATAATTTTCTGTTGACAATAAACAGAAGAACTGTTCATTCTTCTTCAAGATTGTGCAAAGGCTAAGAATAAACTTTCTACTGGTGATATTTTTCAAAGTTTTTTGATTTGTATATCATCAAGCTATCAAAATGCAAAGGTTTTCTCAGGAAAAGATTTTTTCCCGAACATTACTTTTTGAGATATGAGCGCCTAAAGTTCAAATTTTTGGGGACAGAACATTTCAAATTCCATGAGAGATAAATCGATGAGATTTACAGGATAAAATTCTTCATGGTATTATTGATTGAATAAGACAAGATTTTCAAAAAAATATCAATTATTAAGAAAGTTATTCAATTTACCGAAAATAGCTCAACTAAAAGTCATTTTTAGTAAATTGAATAACTTTATCAAAAATTGAAATTTTTAGAAAACTTTTGTTTTATTAAATCACCAATACCATGGAGGATTAATCCTCAAAATTTTTCGGATTTATCTCTTACCCAATTTGAAATGTTGTCCCAAAAATTTGAACTTTAAGCGCTCATATCTCAAAAAGTGATGATAAAAAAAAATATTCTCCTGAGAAAACTTTTACATTTTGATAGCTTGATGATATACAAATAAAAAAAAGTTGAAAAATATCATCAGTAGAAAGCTTATTTTTAGCCTTTGCACAGCCTTAACTGAAAAATGATCAGTTGACAATTCCTCAGTTCATTCTACTGTGGCGAATAATGGACTAAACTAAAATTATGAACAGCCATTGGACCTACTATCCAGAGTGCTGAGGCACTGAGAGACTACTAGTTTGGGTTTGGGGTATTGTGAACAAAGCTGATTTCGCGCCAGTTGTCTCCACTCTGTCGGAGAGTTGTCACATATTACATAACAGGCATGTAATTACATAACATATTACATATCACCACAGAATACAAATATAGAAGTTTTCTCTGATATCACATAACAGGCATTTCCGTGAGAGACGTTTTTTGTGACGCGTCACAGTTGATGATGACCCAGGCTTTCCAGAAAATTTTATCATTGGAGATGAGTTTTGAGTGTTGGTGTAGGACCCAATTCCATTTTGCAACATTCCCTAAAATGTCTGGGTTTCGGTCTCACTTTGTTCACGAGGGAGCACTGCATTTTGAACGCTGACGCGTGATGAAAACGTCTTCCACGGAAACGCCTGTGATGACTCTCTGGCAGGGCGGAGACAGACAACAAACAACAGACAATTATCATTATCACATGGTGAATCGAGAAGCTTGTTTTGGTTGTTACACCAATATCACATCAACGTAAATCTCCAGTAAACCATTCTTGACATTCAATATAATATATCTGTTTGTTACTATAAGTTTCTCGATTATTAAATAATATTGTTGTGCAATAGAACATTGAGTTATGAGTATGATTGAATTAGATTCGAAACGTAAATCTCCAGTAAACCATTCTTGACATTCAATATAATATATCTGTTTGTTACTATAAGTTTCTCGATTATTAAATAATATTGTTGTGCAATAGAACATTGAGTTATGAGTATGATTGAATTAGATTCGAATCTATAAATGAGAGAACTCTGAATTTTCTATACTCACCCTTGCCGATATAACTTCGGCACCTTGAAGAACTGAATCAGAAAGTGTACTGCACAGATCCGTGTAGACATCTTCCAATTCCTGAAACACCAGAACAGAATTAGGAACAACTTGAAGAGAACAAAATTCATAAATTTTATCACACTGATAAAAATATGATCGCTTTCCCTGGTTCATGTATTCTATCATAATTTATAGTTCATGATTATCTTTGATGAAAATGAGTGCATGGTTGATTGGTTAGATAATGAAACGTCCATGCCTACCGGCGGGATTCGAACCCAGGACCAGGTGGTCTTAGTTGACTGAACGGTGCAACGACTTGGGTCCCCTCTCGGCTACCCTGGCCGGATTATCATACACAATAATCATGCTTATTTTACTCATGAGAATTCCTGTTACAATCCATTGTAGGTAAAATAAACAGATCGAGACTTTTGTTCTAAATAGGCCAAAATCTATACACAATGTTGAACAATCAACAGTTGTCCAAACAGTGCAAGTAGAGACATCTAGCGGCTGATTGTGAACTAACTCAAGTTACTCAAGTTCCTATTCCACCCAACAGATGGGAGCAAACTCCACCATTCCAGCTACCCCTTCATTTGAAACTCACCCCTTGCTGAATTTTTCATAAATCTATGCAATTAATCTTAATGCGTGACACGCTCCGAGCTTACTCGAGTATTGAGTTGTTCCAAGCGAGCATATAGCTCCATTCATTGTGCAATTATAATTATAGAGCGTTGGAGCTATTAAAGGGAATTTCTATGTTTTTGATGGCACTATGAAGATGCTTTGATAGATAATATACCGTTGCGTATATGACTAGTGGACTAGACTGACTAGAAATCAAATCTCTCCTTCATACCAACAGATTTTCTTCACGTACAGTCATTTGAATTAAAAAAAAAAATGTGACTAAGGACATACATTCAATTTTCAACTATTAACTTACCGTAGCCACCTCGAATACAAGGCCCCGGCCTACGATATTGCAACGTCGCAGTGTAGGCCTAGAATCTAATACATGATTGGTGAAAAATATTTTTAAAAATACCAGCTGATCTTTTTCACCAATCATGTATTAGATTCTAGGCCTACACTGCGACTTTGCAATATCGTAGGCCAGGGCCTTTTATTAGAGGATGCTATGCTATTACTGATTAGGTAATGAAATTTTCCATGAACTAATAATAGATTAATAATGGCTTCTTCTTGAAATTGGAAGGGTTTGGGACAAATGCATGTCTGTTTTTCTAGCACATTGCTTTTTCTCGGATGCTATGTTTTTCATAGTGAAATGTTTTTGTTAGTTTCTTCAGGTGAAGCTCAAGGTTGGTTCTGTTTTGTTCAATAATATAAATATAATATGTGAGAATTTCCAATATTACCTGAATCAGCCTATCCTACAAAGCTCTGTTAGGGCGGATTATCAAGAATCAGGTACAGTTCCTCTGAGTTCTAATGATACAATTTATACTCATAGCTGGAATAACTATGGCCATCATGACTATCATATTGGTAGTTGGAATATTAGGGCTCATGGAAACAAAATCTCCAATGAACCAGACACGTAGTCTATACTTATAATATATGTGAGAATCCAGATCGACAGTTTTCAATTCACAGGCTGACTCTTCTTGAATAGGAAGCACAATGTCGCAATAGAATCACGCATAGTTTTTCCATGAAAAGATTCTTGAGTTTGCCAAGATTTCTTCAATTAAAATCATTTCATTAATGGAGATGAGAAGGAAGAACAAATATTATTCAACATTCATGACAAAATCAATTTCAAGGTTTTCATGAAACGATTGATCTGATTGGTAGGATTTGTTTGTTTGTATTTATTTCAATAAAGAAGATGTTTCGATAACGATTTGTGGTTTTTATAATAATTATCAGTCATCACAAGCATAGAGAAACAATAGCGTAAGTAGATATCCCATGGTAAAGGGTGTTTATGTCGCAACTTTTACTGTTATCTCAAGCCGATTACTGTCGATTATTATCGATTTTTACTGTTTTGTTGGGGTAAGAGTGTATGAACGGAACAGTATGAGAGACTACGAGCGTCACACAGCTTCACGAACTACAACCATGCCGTAATCTAGAGACACCAGTTACAAATCGTAAATGATTATCATTCACTGAATACTACCATAGAGAAACAATAGCGTAAGTAGATATCCCATGGTATAGGGCGTTTATGTCGCAACTTTTACTCTTATCCCAAGCCGACAGTCCACTTAGGTCTTTCCTGTGAAGCTGTGTGACGCTGTTAGTCTCTCAAATTGTGCCGTTCATACACTCTTACCCGGTCAAAACAGTAAAAATCTACAATAATCAACAGTAATCGGCTTGAGATAACAGTAAATGTTGCGACATAAACGTCCTATACCATGGGATATCTACTTACGCTATTGTTTCTCTATGTCACAAGATACTTGTAGCTAGACTGGATTCATTGACAAACTCACAACTGATCACTTTGTGAAGATATCTATTTCATCGAAGATTCATGGTTATTTATTCATTTATCTATACATTGATAGATACAATATAATTGTCAACTATGAATGATTGGGAAAGGAACAACATGCTTAAAGCCCAAAACTATTCCTTTCCCAAATTTAGATAGGAATTGTCATTATTCATTATTAGTCACTACAAGATACTATAGTGAGGTCCACTTTATAATGGCAGTGAATAAAGATAGAAGAACAGCGTATTCTCTGCATTAATCATTATTATATTTCTACATTGCCAAAAACAGATTTTGCATCGTTGCGGAGCTAGAAAAGGATAGTAGTACCTTCTTTGTCGAATGATAGACAATGATAGCAACATCAAAGCTAATCAAATACTATAACGTGGACTTCACTATAGTATGTCTAACTATACTGGATCTTTTGACAAAATTACAACTGATTCCACTATCATCGACTTTGATAGAACATTGTGAGCTCTGAATCCGATTCTGAATATTTATTGGAGTTGAACAAAGATTGCATGCCCTGACTTGCAACTTACTTGCAACAGTTGCGGCAGTGTTTCATGACTGTACTGGTCGACCATGCCATTTGTGGCATGCAACTGAGAGACGTAGGAATTGTGGGCATCCAGGTAAGCTGCCAGGGTAGCTGTGCTATTGGGAGAGTTGTGGTGAGCCAAGTAAGCCGCTTTGTAGTCTTTGTCGAGACTGTAACAAAACAAGATATCTTCTTAGTTTTACAAAGAGTTTCAAATCATTATCAGATAGAATCACTAGTACAATTATGAGAAATATCATAAATCCAATGATCTTCCCGCACTGAGAAAAGTTTGCATGAATTAGAATTGTTCCGATTATTAGAAAATCATTGGTTGAAGCAAAAAGGAGGCTAGCAATGGTATCACCTATTTCTGTATATCTAGCAAATATATACATAAAAGAATATCATTGTGTGGAAAATGAATACCATTCTTTCTAATAGAAGTTTTCATACAGTCCGTCTGTACGTTGGTGGACTGAAAATGTGTAATATCTCCCATAAGAGCTAGATGAAAATGAAGAATTAATGAGATACTGTTACTGTATGTTACACATTCAATTCATCTAATTGTAAAGTGGTAAGCTTGAACAGTGAAATGTTACATTAAAATAGAAAAATGAATGTAATAATTAATAATATGGAGCTAACAGTACCTTATCCAATTCAAACCTAATATGGAGGAATTGAACAACATATCTGTGTCCAGTGTAATTTTCATAATGCAATCTCTTTTCTGTCTTTTGAATCAATTTTGGAAAGCAAGATCTTAGGCTGGCCACTAACGGTAGGATATACATGTCGTCATACATTGTTGTGACATCACAGCGAAAGACTTCGAGCAGAATATTCTGAGGAAAGGTTTTTGTATATCCGATTTTTTGTTGTTTATTTTCTTCCCCTGCTCTATTTGAAGATAAATTATTGTTTTATTATTATAATTTGTAATTTTCCAGTGGTTTATTTATTATTATTAGTTGTTTATTTTATGTTAGAAGCCTCTCACTGATGACAAAACATGCATGATGAACATGTGTGTGTGTGTGTGAATGATAAACTTGCATGTCCTACCGTTAGTGGCCAGCCATAGAGGCTCATCATTAAGAGCCACAATAGTGTTGCCGAAATTAAAGATTTTCGATTTGATTGTGATTCCCGATAATGATATAATTGATGAGATTTCCCTCAAAATTACTGGGGAAAAGGGTAAGGGTAAGCACTCCTGCTAATAAAGGGTTCGATCCCGGGCTGGCAAATAACTTTTGGATAGCAGCTCTCATCGAATTTTCAACTAGCTGTTTACTCTGTTGGCAATATTTGCAGTAGCAGAAGTTTTCGGGGTGATTTACAGCATTTAATCAGGATTTTCGTTCAATAATACTATTCGAAATTACAATAGTCCGTGCAAATTTACTTCGGACTTGGGATGGACATGCGCAGCAGAGAAAGAAACCATACAGCGGGAGGGATACAGAGGCGCGATGTTGCAGTTTTGAAGCGGCCAGCGTTCTCCAACTTCTAGTGACTGTTCATGTGCTCATGCTACACATGCGAAGTTTCCTGTCTGAAAGTAGTCAGATTTCTGACAAATTGGCAACTGCGCTTCTACCTATGACTCTATTAATCACTGTAATTGGCTGATCTCCCTCAATTTCTCTGCACTGCATATTCCTCCAAGTCTGAAGTAAATTTGCACGGACTATAATTACACTTGTGGATCTGTATAACAAGCTTCTCAAACCTTACTTTTCATAATACTTAATATTGAAGAAGGACTTATGACAACTGACCTTGGCCAACTTATCCTCGGCCTTTGTGATGACCACTTCGAAGTTCTCCCGGTGCGCGAACACCTTTCTGGCCTGCACTTTGCGATGGAAACTGCGCTCGAGCAGAGGTCGCGACACCTGGCGGCCGAACACCGAAGCTATGTCGCCGTGCGCCTGAGAGTCGGCCTCCACCTCTTGCAAAAGCGTCTCCCAGGTGTGGAACAGGGAGCTGGGGCAGTTCGGTCTGAGGACAAATCGAGAAAAAATTATTTAATTCAAGTAATAATACAGAGTGTTTCACAAGTTACTTGTGAAATTTTGATCCTTGAGGCGTCCTTAAACGCGCCTCTCCACTAGGAAATACTGAAATGAAGTGCATCTAACGGGTGATTCTCATAGAACATAATCTCATGAACTTATATCATTGTGCGAATTATCAATGTGACGACAATGTAGTTGGTGATGATGGTTGAAGCTGAAAATTAGGCGTTTTTCACAATACAAGGAGCATTGTTGGCAGGTGTACCTAGAAATCTATATTAGATAGAGCACTCACTCTACCTGATATCAGATTGTAGAATACAAAAATACGCCCAGAGTGATTTCGAATTATACATCTAAATTTATTGTAACAATCGGAATACATTGTTGATCAAAAACCAAAATTCATCGATATTGATTTTTCTTCAAATTTCACTCATTTTTGAAAAATCATTACTCAGTACTCATTGGGAGATAGAGAGTTCCGAATTATCTCATTTTATTCAGAATTTCATAATCCAAAAAAAGGCGGGAGCGAATTTTTCTGTCCGATTACGAGATTTGGCGAAAATAGCTGGAAACTGAGCCGAAAATACGTGGTTTTTCGGCCACCTGTATCTAGCACAAGGAAATTTTGCATGAAGACATTGGTTCTGGACTTCTCTTATGTACCCAAATAATATATATTAAAAAATCAGAACTACAATATAAAATTGCATGCACCAATGTATACAGTGACTGAACTACTATGTTTTAGTTACGTATTTCAATTACTTGTTGATGTTTTTTCATTTACATATTATTTACTGATTAGAAACTCTATTAACTTGTCCGTGATAGTCTCTTGCAGGGCTCGCAACAAAATTCCAGTCTCGCCTAACGCCTCGACTGGAAACATAATGCTCGGGCCTACAAACGGGCCAATTCCCCTTCACGAGACCTAAATACATATTACAACTCAAATGATCCATTATGAATTATTCATAAAACATGGTAATTTATTATAGAAGAGCTGTATTATGATTATAAAGAGTGTTTCAAAAGTTACTTAACAACTTTGATCATTCATAATCCTTATGAAACAACTCCTCTGGAAATCCACTCTGGTGACTCAAAGCTGAATAATTAAAATTATTGAAATTATTGGAGATTAAATCATTCTCGTTTTCAATTGATAATACAATATTGAGCTCAAGTAGAGAACAAGTATTGAATCACCGGAGTGAGTTTTGAATGTAGTTTGAAAAAGTATAGCTCTGTTTTTACCAATTTCACACTGAATAATCTACATTCATTGCTATAATTATTGGTTTCAAAGAACTCAAATATCTAGTGGATAGTGTAAATAGTACAAAACTACTGCTTGGTTGATAACGACATGGAGAGTCATTTTAACCACGCCAGTGCCATCATCATCATCTGTCATTTGCATTGTAAATAAATAAATAAAAAATAAAGTAAATAAACCAAGCTGTATGTGTTTTACAATTTATTATTTTAGCAATGAGATAAGGATATGAGTTTTGGAAGATTCGACAAAGAACTGCAATACTATTTATCATTTTAAATTTCAATAAAATCATGAGTTATTTTTCAGATCATGACCAAATTCAATTTTGAACATGAACATAAACGGCGGTCTACAGATGGAAATGAATTGGAAGTTGCATTTTTTCAAATGCTAATTTATAAATAATTAATTGGGATTTTCGTTTAATGATAAAAACGGCGGTTTTATTGATCCTGCTTCTCGTTATTCACAAGTTTTTTTTAGAATAATTGTTTTTCGACGAAATTAATGTAATCTGATAATCCTAGCTACTCCCTTTCCAAATCAACTTCACTGGAAAGCCATTCAGGTGTTGTAATAGCTCACAGGTTGATAATAAAACAATTAAAGTTAATTAAACCCTTATTCCACCATTAACTATTATAGGTCACGAACATATCAAATTAATCCAACCTCAATCAAAAAGCTCATTACTCTCGAATATATACAAACTTGAATATATAACTATCACAGCTTTGTAGTTCTTTTTGCTTAATAATAGTTTTTATGTCAATCCCTGTGTTGTGACAATTTCAGGATTCCATTTAACTATACATCACAGAGTTAATACGTAGTTCAACCTTCGAATTTTAATTACAAGAGTGTATGAAATTAGATTTCGAGTGATTATACTGACATAAATTCATATTAATATTGATGGATAACCACTGTATAATCATGAATAGAGAACATGAAAACAGTAAACAAAACACGAATAATGAGCATTGTAGGTAATTTATAGTGTTATTGCTCAACGATAAAAATAATAATAATGATTGATGTGTTGTTCTAAATGATTTGTAGTCTGCCATCAAATCTCTGTCTCTCTCTCTCTCTTGGTCAAACAATTAAAATCCACTCTCTTTTTCTATCAAACATTCTCTTACACTGTCCTCTCCCATACTTTCTATCTTTTCTCTCTTTCTCACCCTCCATTTCCCTCATTTCCTCCATAATTTTCTTCGCATTCTCCCTCACTCTTTCTCTCGTTACCCTACATCTTTCCCTCACTAATTCCTTCCATCTCTCTCCTAACAATAAAAGAGTAATAAACTGGAAACGTGACTTCCTAGTCGGCGAAGCAACCCTACATTATGACGATTGGAAAAAAGATCTCAACTGATTTAGCGACAGCATACAATGGAGGGGATTTGTAGGCAGCACACAACCGAGCGATTACTTTTATATTTACTTTACAGCCTATGATACTTTTTCCGATGTTGGGGACAAAAGTTACTTACTTTTCTTTACGAAGTTCTGCGTTCTTTTTTCTAAAGTTGGCCACTAAAAGTTGCAGTTCGCCTGCGTGCTGCTCGTACATCTGACTCAGTTCCTGGGTGAAGTCGGAAACTGCAAAAAGAGGAAGAAAATAATTGAAGTAATTTCTAACTAGAATATAAATTTACAGAGAAGAAACTTTTAAATAATGTTTACATACAGAGTGTTGAATGCATGATGTATTTGAATGGTAGCGCAAATATTGGAGCAGTATGGTTTAAATACATAGTACTTCAGGTAGTTATGTGAACAGTAGACCTGACGCAGTATTCTCATCTACAAGTACCTGATGTCACCTGCTTAAATGTTAACAAACTCAGTTCACTTTTTAATTTGTATCCCATATGATATAATTCTTCCAGTTCCGTGATAATATTTCCATCTGATGAAAATTGATTTTTTACAATAAAAATATTATAATTTCTTCAGCATTATTCAGTTCATTTAATTATTATTAAAATAGTTTTTTCG
Organism: Nilaparvata lugens; assembly: GCF_014356525.2. Lineage (NCBI taxonomy): Eukaryota > Metazoa > Arthropoda > Insecta > Hemiptera > Delphacidae > Nilaparvata > Nilaparvata lugens. The sequence goes on from NC_052516.1 coordinate 16,667,644, forward strand.
AATGTGAGACTATTGATACTGATGGGCACGCTTAATAATACCATGACTGCAAAACAAAATATCGAAACCAAATACCTTAAAGGACACGCCACACCAAGCTCGCTACCGCGGCGGTAGCGAAATTTTAAAAATCGCTAGCCATGTATTCAGGTTGATCGCGCCACACCGAGTTCGCTACCGCGGCGGTAGTACGGCGCACTACCACCTACGACCGCCTGCTAGGCGATTCAACAAAAGTTCGCTGAGAGGTAGTACGGCGGACAAAGCGAGCTCAGTGTGGCGCACTCAACCTGAATACATGACAGGCGATTCGAAGAGGTAGCGCATGCGCACAGAGTGATGACTCATTCGGCGTTCCTCCTTGCAACACAACGCAACTAGTACGTCTCACTCCCCCCACTACTAGACTCACTACTCGGAGACTACCGCTAGCGGACGTTTTTCGGTGTGGCGTGCTCAGCCGAGAAAACTACCACCAGTGGTACTACCTCGGCGGTACTGGCGAGCTTGGTGTGGCGAGTCCTTTAAGCTGCGATTAGACCAAGTCAATTAATAAGTCAATCCTTATAGATCATATTTGATTGAACATAACTTATCATACACATGATGAACATGTGTGTTTGTCAACTTCCGTTCAATCTAATAGAATCTATAAGGATTGAGTTATTAACATTTTTTTGATAACTTGGGTGTAAACCAAGCTCTAAGATGCATACCTCTTTATTTAATTGAAACTAAAGACCTTATACAAATACAGTAATAGACTGGCTTCTCCACACATCTGTGTAATCACTTGTCAGCTGATTTATGATGAATAATTCTATAGTCTGATTTTTACGGTAGTATTGGCGTATGAAGGATGCTCCTTTTTCCCTTTATATTATCCTTGAAATGCAAAATTTCTAAAAACCTTGTATATACGTCGACGCGCAATTTAAAAAGGAACATACCTGTCAAATTTCATGAAAATCTATTACCGCGTTTCGCCGTAAATGCGCAACATATAAACATTTAAACATTAAGAGAAATGCCAAACCGTCGACTTGAATCTTAGACCTCACTTCGTTCGGTCAATAATTGAATAGTAGCGCACATATTGGATGGTTTATATACATAGTACATTATATTCAACACTTTCAAGCTTGTAACAATTTTGTCGCTCCACATTCTTAAAGATTGTTCAAGCCTGATTGAAGATTATCGAGGCATTAATAATTTTTCATCAAGTATCTCTCATGAATATCTTTCTTCAAACAATTTTTTATCGTGTGTGGATCAACATTTTAGGACCGCTCTCCTTATTCGCTGGATTCTTTAAGAACTTTTCTAACACTGTTTAAACATTCAATAGAAGATAAAAGATTTTCAATGTGTGCGTGTGTGTGTGTGTGTGTGTGTGTTGTGTGTGTGGTGTGTTGTGTGGTGTGTGTGTTGTGTGTGTGGTGTGGTGTGTGTGTGTGTGTGTGTGTGTGTGTGGTGTGTGTTGTGTGGTGTGTGTTGTGTGTGTGTGTGTGGTGTGGTGTGTGTGTGTGTGTGGTTGTGTGTGTGTGTGTGTGTGTGTGTTGTGTGTGTGTGTGTTGTGTGTGGTGTGTGTGTGGTGTGTGTGTGTGTGTGTGTGTGTGGTGTGTGTGTGTGTGTGTGTGTGTGTGTGTGTGTGTGTTGTGGTGTGTGTGTGTGGTGTGTGTGTGGTGTGTTGTGTGTGTGTGGTGTGTGTGTGGTGTGTGTGTTGTGTGTGTGTGTGTGTGTGTGTTGGTGTGTGTGTGTGTGTGTGTGTGTGTGTGTGTACGTTTCAAGGTCCCCTGAGTCCAAAAAAGTGGTTTTTGGGTATTGGTCTGTATGTGTGTTTGTGTACACGATATCTCATCTCCCAATATTAACGGAATGACTTGAAATTTAGAACTAAGGTCCTCACAATATAAGGATCCGACACGAATAATTTCGATCAAATGCAATTGAAGATGGCGGCTAAAATGGCGAAAATGTTGTCAAAAACAGGGTTTTTCGCGATTTTCTCAAAAATGGCTCCAACGATTTTGATCAAATTTATACCTAAAATAGTCATTGATAAGTCTGTAAAATCTGTAAAAATTCCAGGAGCTCCGCCCCATCTATGCAAAGTTTGGTTTTAGATTCCCAATTATCAGGCTTCAGATACAATTTGAATAAAGAAATTCAAATGAAAAAGATTTAGCATAAACATGTCTACAATTAATGTCCAGTAACACTTTCACCTAAAATTGAAAATTAGCTCGAAATTCGAGAAAATGTAATTATTCAATTGCGATCTGTTTATTCTATCAAATCATTCACTATGAAGAGATAGCAGAGCTCGTGTGTCTCCAGCCTTATTGTCCTGTCACCAGCTGGCTCAGATCTTTGAATAGTAGACTTGAGATGTGCGTGAACACTAGCGGCAGGTGATCAATATTCATTACGGCAAGGAAATTTGTGTGACTGCGCCACACAAAATTTTTTGGTCTTTCTATCAACAAGATGAGAATAAAGAAGCAGTTGAAATGGAGTTAGCCGATCAACAGTCGATCGTAACATTCACTTCAAAATGTGAATAACAATCCAATCAACGCTGACAGTTTCTATTATTTGGAACCACCATAGGGGATGATTTACGACAAGGAAATAGAAAAAGAAAGAAGAAAAAAGAAGAAGCATGGATGCAAGGATGGACGAAGCAGAAGAATGCGGAGAGAATGAAGTGAGTATTAAGTCCACGAAGAAATGAAGAAGAAAAATAGGAAGTGGAGTTCACAAAGAGATCAATTACACACAAGAAAGCCATTCAAGACAGCTGTCAGTCAGATACAGTGTAAACATACAAGAAGAATCAGCCATATCTCCCCCCCCCCCACAGAACCATCTCTACTTTATGTCTATGAGGATTAGACGTAAAAAGAACTGCGTTTCTATAGCTGAGGATGATGCCCACATGAGCTCTAGTCTTGTGCGTCAATAATTAGGCGGATAATGATGAGAGATTTGTAGAATCATGTGAGTTTGGAGAAGTTGGTAAGGGAAGTTTGAGGGAAAAGGAACCTCAAAATTTTTCTCCATTGACTAATAGAGAAGAATCGTGACAGAAATGATCATGTGTGAAGAGAATGAATAAGAAAAATGAGAATATTAGAAGAAAGTAGAAAGCAAGGTGAAATAGATACTGATAGATAAAAAAGATATTGAAAGTAAGAGGAGTAATTTGGAGAGAGAGGGAAGAGAGAGAGTCAATAATGTGAAAGAGAAAGAAGTAGAGAAATGGTTGGAGAGTCAGGGGGGAAGATGTGAATTTGTGAGGGATGGAAGAAGGGAGTGTGTGAGGGAGTAGAGTGCAAAACGGATGATACTACATACAAGAGAAAAACAAAAACTGAAAGAGAAGAAGGCAGTTATAATGTGAAAGAGAACATGAAACTAAGAGTAGGGGTAGAGGATCTATGTAGGCTATTAGAAGTGAGGGGGAATTGTTGTGAGAGAGACAAAAATATGTTTGAAGAAAGAGAAAGAGATATCTCTCTCCATATTGAGAGAGGACGTGATTGAGATTTAAAAAGAGAAATATGGTCAAATGTGTGGAGGATATGGATTCAGTTTGTGAGGAGTAGTAGAAGACAGAAAAAAGGGCGATTGCTGTGAGATTGTCTAGAATATGTGTGAAGAGAGAGGAATAGATTGAGATAAGGAGAGAAAGGAGGAGAAAGAGATATGGAGAGAGAGAGGAAAAGAAAGGGATATGGGGAGAGAGAGAGGAAGAGATAGAGATATGGATAGAAAGAGGAAGAGATAGAGATATGGAGATAGAAAAAAGGTCAAAGGTGAGGAGGACATGGAGAGTCAGTCTGTGAGTAATAGGAGAGAGACACTTTTAAGAGAGAAAACAGATAATGACAAGATAAAATTACTGTAGAATAAACACAAGTTACTATGAATGAAGAAAAATATAAAAAATTATTCTGAAGCGAGACCAATGGTTTAGGGTATGACAGAGCCTGTGAGAAGAAAGGACTATGAAAAAATGCCAGGAAATTAGAATATGTAATTGCTCAGGGAACGGGGTTGCTAGAGGGAGAGTTACAAAAAGAGAAAGGAAATCGGAAGAGAATAATAAACGGAAGAAGAGAGGAAAGAGTGAGTAAGAGAATGCGAGAGAATGTCTAAAAGAGAGAGCGAGAATAGAATAGAATAGAATAGAACAGAATAGAATAGCTGCCTTTATCTTTACCTACCGAGAGAGAGAAAGAGAGAGAGTGAGAGAGAGAGAGTGAGAGAGAGAGAGAGAGAGAGAGAGAGAAAGAGAGAGAAAGAGAGAGAAGAGAATGAGAGAGCAGTCGATTGTGGTGTAATTAACGTAGAGGTGACAGCTGACGTTTAAGCAATTATCAATGTTTTGTGACGGAAGCCAATAGAGCTCCGTTGAAAGCAAACCAGTGATTGATCGAGTGTAGATTTCACTCTCACTCTCTCTCTCTCTTTTTGTCTCTCTGTTTCACCCTTCTTCTCCATCACCCTCTCTCATCAATTTTTAGCACTCTTCATCAATGGCTGTCACTCATTTAGGAACGTCAGTTGTTATTCTGACAAGTTATACGTTTTTGATTGATATTTGTTGCAAATTATCCCTGATAATGTCCACAAATGCAAGGATGTAAGAACGAATGTGCACGAACGTAATTGTTCATTCACGAATGTGAATGAATGTAATGTATACCTTATGATATCATGATACCACATTAACTCATTACAAAAAATACAATTCATGTCAATGATGTAAAATACTCAAAAAAATTCTAATTAATGGTGATTTAAGTGTGATATTTTTGTTTTTTATTCTGTTTTCAACCGTCAAAATTTAAAAATCTTAATTTTCGTTGTTTTTGAGTGAAAATGGACTAAATTTTAGTAAAGTGATATCATAACCCTATTTTGGACTTTTAAAATGTTATCTAAATTTGGGAGAGAAATAGTACAAGGAGTATCCTTAGTTTTTCTCTCCCAATCAGTGCTTCTTTGTGAAAAATATAAATAAATAAAATGTATCTGAGTCTCTGATGGGAGAAATATATGAAACCAAGTATTATGAAGTACTCAGCATAGTACCTCTGCAGGTGAATAAGTTGAGTTAATTGGACTCTACAGATGGAAATTACCGATATATTGCAATTTATTCAAATGCTAATGAATTAATTATTATTATTGAACGAAAATCCAATTTAATGCTGTAATTCACCCCGAAGACTTCTGCTACTGCAAATATTGACAACAGGGTAAACAGCTAGATGGAAATTCGATGAGCGCTACTATTCAAAAATTATTTGTCAGCCCGGGAATGACAAATAATTTTTGAATAGTAGCGCTCATCGAATTTCCATCCAGCTGTTTGCCCTGTTGTCAATATTTGCAGTAGCAGAAGTCTTCGGGGTGAATTACAGCATTTAATTTGGATTTTCATTTAATAATAATTAATTGGACTCCTCAATTTAGTAAATTAGATATTCATAAATAGATATTTAGATATAATCCGAGTTGAGTTGACTAGATATTAGAATATACATTCATTGTATTTTGTTTGTTTGATTTGTAATCTTATAAGAAATGAATCGAATTTGAATCTTGAGAAATTTGAGACTTCATATTGGCGTACAAGTTCACTTTTGCCAAAGTACTGTCACGAATCTATAGTATATTCTAGTTACTTTACTTGCTTGAGCTTGGTTTATCATCAATCACAATTGTATAATGTTTTTGTGCAATAAGATGGATTCGATTTGATAGTTAAACTGTTTGAAATTCAATGACTAATAAAATATGAATTTGAGAATGAAGTATGTACTGCAGTTGAATACAACAAAGGGCTTAACAACATTTTAAGCCTGTACAAAGCCACTGAAATCCAACAAGTGCTTGCGAAGCGGTCGACTTATCACAAGTAGGTTAAGAGAAATTAAGCCAGCTGCTTTTCTGTAGCAATTAATTACTAAGATAATTATGTCATCAGCCGAGCTGCAAAACAAACAGTAAGGGAAGAACGAATTAAAGAAGGAAAGGGAAGAAGGAAAGGAGTGAGATTGGGGTGAAGGAGATAAAGAAGATTGTGATGAAGGAGGATAAGAAGAAGATGGAAGAGGAGGAGGAAGAGGAGGATGAGGAGAAGGAGGAGGAGGAGTAGGAAGAGGAGGAGCAGAAAGGGTCGGACATGCATGAGGAGGTGGCGGAGTAATGGGAGGAGGTGTGGTGGTGGATGATGAGGAGGAGTAGAAAGATGTGGAGGAGGATGAGGAGGAGTTGGTGGAGGAGGAGAAGGAGGATGACTAGGAAGAGAAGGAGTAACTAGAGTTGGAAGACAGTGTGTGTGCAACAGGTCTGCAATTTATTGTTTTGGAGTCGGTATGCAGTTGTGGAATAGTTCCAAATTCCGCCAACAGGTGGCAGTAGCTATCTGATTGCGCAACGCTTATCAGGGTAGAGGAAAAGCGTTCAAATTGAAACAAGAGAGTTGATTATATTATATTCATATTTCTTCCATTGATCTTGATAATGAAATTTTGAGCTGAATTAGTTTTAAAATGAAAATTTCTTAAATTAGTTTTAAAATCAGTTGGCTACTTCATTCCTCCACCATCATCCTTGCATATAATTATATTTCTCCATTTGATTCCGGTAATGAAATCGAGAACTGAATTTCAGATTTACAATGAAAAATGCTTTTATTAGTGCCAATATATAATGGTTTCCTTATCTCTCCATCCTGGACATGATTAATTTGGAAAAATAATACATTTTCAGGCTATATCGCGGTGGCACAAAAGCCTCAATTATAACCGTGATTAGGCTAAATTGCTCGAGCCCAGTTGCACAAAAGCCTCTTCAATTTCAACCGTAATAAAATATTATTAAAAACGATCAAAGAAGTATTTGATCATGTGGAATTTATGATAATTGAAATTCAACAGGCTCCTGTCTACCCAGACCTCAAAGTTCAAATTCGCCACTCTCCAACAGCTGATGGAAGGCTTCAAAGATTTCAGGTGATTATTATACTGTTTTGTTCTCGGAGACGACATGTGTGTTTTGGACATCATGCCAATTTCTTCAAAGCCAATATTCCATTCTACAGATTTATAAAAATTTCATGAAGAAATACATTTAGAGAATAGATTATTTCTGAAAAGGAGTATAATACAAGGATAAAAACCAGCTAGTTTATTATTCAAAATTGATAAAACTAAGGTGAGTTTTTTCAAAGTTTTTCTTTGTGATGAGCATACAGCAACGAGATGTTGATGTGGAGTGAACGTTTTGAGAACTTGACATTAATTTTTGTTAACCTTAATCATACTTGAAACAATTTAACACATTACAGGTAATCTATAAAGATAGATCAAAGTGTTATTATTATAGGGTACAAGATATTATGTCGTATAGATGTCATTCCAATCTAAAAGCATCATTCTCTGTCCATAAAATAATAGTCTTAATACTCTGTCCTAATAGTCTAATAGGGGGCAACACAGTTCAAAGTCGAATTCTCAATTATTTGAAAAGGAATGTACTAGATTAAAACTATGTTATAATTTGGATAATCAATACCAATGGAAATGCGGGTTTGGAACTAGTAAAGACAAATTAATTGTTCTTGTTATTGAAATTTTTTCATTCGTATTGAGATGAGATACATTCAGATTTATCTGAACAATCTACGCTATAAATGTTCTATGAATTGTTGATAAGAGTGTTTTAATTTCAGTGTATTTTGCTTATCTTCATTCCCATTTCTATTATGGTGTTGTTGCCTGGGGTAATGATACGAATGTAAATAAAGTATTTGTGTTACAGAAACGAGCAGTAAGTACGAGCAGTCATTGCTAATGTGAATAGTCGTTTTCACTGTGTAGATTTATTTAAAAAATTCAAGATTTTGACAGTACCAGCTATTTACATTCTTGAATGTCTTATGCATGTAAAAATTAATTTAGCAAGTATTTTTTGTAAATAGCAACGTTCACAACCATTACACTAGAAATTCTGAATCGCTTAGAGTGAACCAGTGCAATTATGCAAATACATTGAAACTGTTTTAAGGAGTTCGGTATAAGAGCTTATAATGAGCTTCCTGCACATTTAAAAGAGCTAGAAGTTGGTAATTTTAAAAGAGCCATAAAAAAGATGTTAATAGAAATATGTCCATATAGAAAAGAGGAGTTTCTAATTTGAGGGTATTTTGTTTGATGTTTGTATGCTTGTGTTTGTATTTTTATTTCTTTGAATGTAGCCTAAATACTTTTATTTACCATGTTTAATCTATGACGATGCTATGCATTTGTATAAATGTTTTCTGCAATAAAGAAATCTTGAATCTTGAATCTAAGTTTGTCCAAAGCTCTATAGTATTAGGCTACTGATACTTTTTCTAAAATTGAACTATGTGAACTTTTATTTTCCAGATTGATTGAGCGGTTCTGGAGAAGTTGATAAATAATGAGTAGAAGACAAATCCTACTTGAATTGTCTAGTTTCCAGAAATTATTTATGTTCCATTGTAAGTTATTTAAATGATTATTTAATACTCAACTTACAGCTCCTCACTCACTATTTTAGGTTGATTCATTCATTGTACTTTCATTTGTTTTTTTAGCCAACTACGTTAGATTCTTCTAAAAATAAGTATAACAGTTTGTATTAATGCCTGTTCAAGCTGTCAATATGTCATTCCTCTTATATTTCCATAATTTTATTGTGTATGACGCATATATTTGAGTTAGTTTCTACAACTTTTCAATATGTTGAATCCTTGGCTATAAATGTAAACCACTTTGTGGTTTTATTGACTTTTATTTTTATTGAATTGGTTTCTCTATTTTATCACAAAAACCACTCTTCAGTTCATAATTGGATTTCTAGGTTATCTATTAGGCTAGGCACCAGTTAGTCAAGACAAGACACGTTTAGTCGCAATACTTCAAATAGCTGCTTATGACGCAACACACACTGATTAGTCATTACAATTAGACATGACTCCATAAGCAACTACGTGAAGTATTGTGACTAAACGTTACTAGTCTTGTCTTGACTAATCGGGTGTGTGACACCAGCCTTAGGGTGGGCACACACCAGTTGGTCAAGACAAGACTAGTCACGATTAGTCACAATACTTCACATAGTTGCTTATGATGTGACTTTTGCCTATTACTGCACTGTATATGTTTATTGGCAATAAAACATATCTTATATCTGAAGCAGCACACAACGATTAGTCATTGCAATTAGATGTCTTCATAAGCAACTATGTGAAGTATTGTGACTAATCGTGACTAGTCTTGTCTTGTCAAACTGGTGTGTGCCTAGCCTTAGTTTTTATGTGACATCATTACATCATAACATCATCTACCGAACATCAAACATAGAAGAGTTCCATGTAGCATTCACTATCTTTGAATAATGTTACAATTTGATAATCCCTTATTAGAATATAGATTTCAAAATACTTAAATGTAGATTCATTACAGTAAACTTATCCATGATGTAACAAGAATATTGCTTTCCAATTTCTCTTTCCATTCAAACTGCTTGTTAATGATCACTTTTCAATACTTGAATTATGATATACCAGTCTGGTATCTGAATCAGACTGCTACGTCATAACACAGAGAATGAAAGAGATTCCTTCCTCTTCGTGGTCATAATTTAAGTATTGAAAAGTTGAAAATATTGCAGAATAGAAAAATAAGACTAATTTTATAAGCTAATACCACTATATCGTGGTTGATCACAGTATAGCACATATATATACCGTGATTCATTAAGAGTATAACATCAACCTTCAAAATTCAAAATTTTTAGATCATTATCCCTGGACCGAGAATCAAGTGACGAAGCAGTGTGTGATTACATAACCTTAACTTTTGGACAACATTATCATTTTATCAGAATTTTTGGAGAGAAATAGTACAGGCTCAGCCTAGTTTTTCCTCCAATGTCATAATTGTATTATGATTATAATGTTCTATACAATAAATAAATAATAAAATCACAATATAGTAGTACTGACAATATCAGAGTCTTATCCTTTTCATTACGAGTTAGTCTATACCAAATCTCTTCCCATACAATCAAAGTAGAAATACAATGGAAAGTAGTGATTAATTACATCATGACATAATTACATCATGATATTACGTAATATTATAATTATGATCCAATAATGTTACAATTCAATCATTACTTAATATTTAAAATAGATTTGATTTAATTGGCGTAGGTCAATAATTTAACGAAAAATTATTTATTTATTATATTGTAACACTGTTGTTAATAATTAAAGGATAAATTTGATTTGATTTAAATTTTTCAGTATCGAGAAGATACGGGAAAATTCGAGATGGAGGAGGAAAATTCGGTGAAATGGGTGTAGCAAAAGAGGAAGAATATTTCTACAAAAAGACCAGGAAAGAACTTGATTCCTTGCAAAGTGACAGACCTAAGCAGATAGAACATCTGAAAAAGTCCATAGAAAACCTCAAGAACGAGTTACGACAGCATGAGAAAATGCTCGAAGAATTCACAAAAAAGAAGTAGAAGAAAATGGGATGGAGAGAATTAAGTAATGAGAAAACTAGAAAAGACAGTTCATTCATAAATTATCATTGTGACAAAGATGGATCGTCTAGTATCATTCCACGGAAAGAAGTACCTAAGAGAGTTTCAAATTCTCTGTTTTATCAGTTATTTGAATTGCATTACCTCAGGCTCCAACTCTGGAATTACTGTCCCAAGAAATTTCAAAAAGAACTTTATTTTATCTCTAGAACTTTTCTATTCTACAACTGTAAAACTATATTGAGATTTCAAATACTAATATTTTGTTTGTGATATTATTGCAGGAAATAAACCAATGTAATAAAAAGGATGTGTTCAGAGTTGATTCATGTATTTTTTGAATTCCGTTACCTCAGGCTTTATCTCTGCAATCACTGTCCCAAGAAATTTCAAAAAGAACTTTATTTTATCTCAAGAACTTTTCTATTCCACAACTGTAAAACTATATTGAGCTTTCAAACACTCATATTTTGTTTGTAATATTATTACAGGAGATAAACCAATGTAATAAAAAGGATGTGTTCAGAGTTGATTGATGTATTTTTTGTGATTTAACTTATAGATTTGAAAAGTTAAGAAAAGGTTGTTGTATCTGACTCTGGTTTTACAATAGGAATAATCCACCACTAGAGCATAGATTTCACAAGGGAATAAATCCATTTTTGAACACTATAATAGATTATCCACTCATTGATTATAATCATTGTCAATGATCAAAAGCCATGATCGGTTGATCGAAAGTAGAGTGTAAGGAATCGATGAGGAGGGCGTATATCTTCAGGAGTGGAAGGAAATATTATGATTCTAAATTCAAAAATCTACTTTGTAAAAATAATTGAGGACTGAAAATTAAGTGAAGTTAACAACTAAAAGTCTTAACCTATTTGGACTATGTGCAACCTTATCTTAATCTGGAAGAGGAATAGCACAAGGTTACCTTATTTTTTCTCTCCCTATAATTTTGATGATGTACTTATTGTATAAATAAATAATCAATGAAGAATAAAGAATAAAGATTGATTCACTGCAATCAATGAAGAATAAAGATTGACTTGATTAGAGAAGGAACTTCAAATTATAATAGAAAGCAACATTTATACAATGTTGTAGAGTCTTTGTGATGGTAACAACTCATACTATTTTCACCATGAGATAAGAGCGGGTAAGTTCAAAATGCGGCAGCATAAAAGGAATTTTTTAATGATAGAAGTGGAATAATATAAGATATTGGTAGTGGATATCGGAAGAATATGAAATGAGATGAAGAATACTTTTGATAGTGTAGGCTACTTCTAGTTGGGGTAATAAAATTTCCATCTTCCCTTTTATGACACCCTGTCATAAACCGTCGACCTATTCTACATGATTGAGCTTACTCCTGCAAATTCCTAAAATGTTTCTTCATAAATATTCTCGAAATTGAAGTAATACATTTGAAACAAGGGGAATAATTTGATCAGCAACTAAAATGCAATTTTTATGATAGGAGATTTGGTTTTGAAATTTAGTAATGAAGAAGATTTGTGGGTTTGTCTAGTTTTTCTCTTAATACTGTATTTATCTATTAATTTTTTCACACAAGCACGAGAACGAATCTATGATTGGGCGAGAATAAATTAAATCAACTGAAGATTTTATTTTTCTCCCAAATAATGTTAATACTTCATTCATTTATTCTATTTATTTATACGATTCAAACATAGAAAGGCTTACTATACAGACAAATTTCAGTACGAGCCTCAATGATATGAATCTGACAACATAAATATATCTTTAGAGCATTTTGTATTATGTAACTTGTGTTAAGGAGGCAAGTTTTGGGGTTTACCTGTTTGCCTCCACATATTTTTTGTATGAAAAATAATAAAAAGTAGAACAGAGAACACAGTAGATTCTCTTCTGATTAGATACTCAGAGTCTCTGAATTGATACTTCAATGGAGAATTGGACAAAGAAGGAAGTTATATTAACTGTTTTTCCAATAAGATTCCACACGAGTAAAACCTTAACTAGAAGGATGAATTCAGAGGACTTCTCCACGTATAAAACCTCCACGTCAACCTTTTTTTCAATAATTACAAGTTGCGTAAACTTGCTTGAATTTTTACTGTTAAGAAAATAGTACGCTGTTTTACTCAGTTATTAAAATAACTATAAATAAATTTAATCAGTACGCTGTGTAATACAATATTATTATTATTCAAATCCAGGATAAAATGTATCATAATTGAATTTTGAAGTATCACAATTCATCTACTGTAGCTTGAACTTGTATAAATAGAATTTATGAGGAACTATTGTGTGATGTTATTCCAAAATTGTCCGTCTAAAATGTAAAGTCTCACGTAGATCAAGGTCAAAGAAGCAAATAAAATCATACTCATTATTTGTACGAGTTCAATGTTTATTTTACTACTGTAAATATCACTACAGCCTGGAAAATGATCAATCAGAAAACCCCGTTTCAGGCAGCAGAGTTCTAAGTGCATGATTGTCATATAGACACTGAAACCAGGAACTACTGAGATATCCAAGCAGAAGCAGTACATTACGAAAATTCTTGTTAGGGTCATATTGACCCCGCGCGAGTAAAGCAGTATCAAAATGATTTGAAGTAATGATCATAAAATCATTAAGTAGAAAAGTCATTAGGAAGAATTATTCTTAGAATTAAGTAGAAGTATTGAAGTAAAGAATCATGAGATTCTATGGATTTTTACCGAATGCGTGATATCCTCAATACTTGAAATCACATTTTTCCTATCACGACTAATAAAGTGTACCCTAGATAATTGGTATCCATTTGATGGAGAGATGAACTTCTTGTGTCAAATGATGAAGTATTATTCACGTAAACATTTGCCAGATACGAATATTCATATTATATGAATAGAATAGACTGGCTCTGTTATCTGTTGACGAGGCAAAGTTTGTACAATAATATTCACTCTACCACTTAACAACAATTATATGTGCAATGTAAGGGCAGCCTTAATACAAGAAGTTGAGGAAAAGAGAGAAAGAACAATGGGGATTGATATTGGAGAAGTAGAAGAAGAATATGGAGGACTACGAGAAGAAAGTGAATGAAACTGAGGAGAATAAGAAGTGGAAGATCTCTGAATAATTTGCATCTACTTTGAAGGATTGATGGTAAGTCTCTCCCAGTTAACCGTCTGAGAAGATGATTGGAAATGAGCTGGCACATCCTTCTAAAAATTCGGAAGAGAACAGCGCAAATCGAAAAGAGAGAGATGAAATACAACAAGTGGAAGAGTAGCAGTCTGCGAGAGAGAGGAAGAGAGAAAAAATACAAAGAGAAAAAGCACTGAGAGAGATAGTGAGAGAAAGAGATAGATAGATGCAGAGGGAGATAGAGATATTGATTGATTGCCTTTTTTGAGAGGGAGATAGAAGCAGTGTGTGAGAGAGAGAGAGAGAGAGAAAATACAGAGGGTTAAATCATTGAGAGAGAAGGAGAGAGAGATTGATTGATTGATTGAGTACTTTATTTATGTAGATTATAATATATACTTATATACAATAGCTTACAATACAGCAATTTATAGATGAATTGACATAATAAAGACTGAGAAAATAATTATTGAACTGTATATTATATGAAAAAGCAATTTGTAATATCATAACTATAGATAAGTATATCGTTATTCATCTACATAAAATGGCGGAGCTTTGGACATATCAATGTTCATTCTTCGGAAAGAATATTCGAAATATCCTTCCCACTAACTCTCTAACAAATAATAAAGAGAGTGAGAGAGGGTGAGATAATACAAAGGGGAGAAGCAGTGAGAGAGAGAGAGAGAGGAAATAGGGGGTCGAAAGGAGATGGAAGGAAAGGCTAGAGAAGAAAGGAAGAGAAATCGAGAATTTCGTCTCTAAGGAGATTGGGAATACCGTGAGAGAATGTTTAATATACGTAAAATAGAGGTGGATTCACGTCTTAAAAACGAAGAGGAAGAGTATAGAGAAGTGAAGAGTATGAAAAGAGACAAGGTTATGTAGAGAAAGAAAAGGAAAGAGAAGGAATGATCATGAGTGATCTTGACGAAGTTGATGGAGAGCATATGCGGAATGATACACGAATTCACAGAAGAATAGTACTATTATATTGTAATAGTGATATCATGTAATATAATACTTGTAATGAGATTAAAAATAAAATAATATCGAGTGACCTGGCTGGCTCAGGACTGGTGCCAGAGTTTTTTCAGGTCGCAACTGATTAATTTCATGGCCTCTGACATGACCTAACGACTGCTTTTTAGGCAGCCGGGACCGACAGTATAACGTTTCCATCCGAAACACGTTACGATTTAGATTGTAATATGCAAATAAGAGGAAGATTGACTTGTTTGAAAGGAGGTTAAAGAGCTGAAAGAATCTCAAAAGTGAACGGAAATAAGAAGAGATCACAAGGAAAGAAAGAAAAGAGAATGATAGGAAAAAATAGGGAGATCGTAATGACATTAGAATTAACAAGGAGACGAAGAATCTCCTTAGAAACGAATTTTTCTTCCTCTCCTATCTGACCTTTTATTACTCAAATGAGTGATTGAATATGTGTTTGAAACTGGGAATAAGAGATGATAGAAGCGTGAAAGTAAACGAGAATAAGAAGAGATGAAGTCATAAAGAGGAGGAAGAGAAGATAGGATAAATATATCATATAGGAGGAATAATGGAAGAAATAATTGACCGAGCGAGGTGAGGTCTAAGATTGGAGTCGACGGTTTTGCATTTTTTTCATATTTATATGTTTCTATGTTTATATGCTCCGCATTTACGGCGAAACGCGGTAATAGATTTTCGTGAAATTTGACAGGTATCTTCCATTTTATTGAAAAGAGCAAATGAAGTGGAGAAATAGAGTGGGATATGAAGATGATGTAGAAGAGAATATTAGAGACATTTCAGTTGAGGAATGAATGAGTCTTGACGTTCGTTATTCTAGCGTTCCGATTCAACTCCCCAGGAATCTGTTAATTCTCCACTTTGCGAGGCTGAAATTGATTGAAAGCTCCATCTCACTCTGTTTACCCCGGATAAACTCCGATTTGACATTGATTGATGGCCTAGGCTCGAAATCAGCTGATTAATTGTTAATAATTGATAATTCAATTAGAGAAGACCCGGCCTGCTTAATCCGGTAGGCAGCGCCGTTGAGAATTATTTAATACAGAGTGGGAAGTGTTTATTGATATTGATCACCATGCAGGGAGATAGGATAAGTCTCCTGAGATTAGGATCCAAGTAGGCCTACTCTATAAATCGTTGGATTTGCGTAGAGATTTTAAGCTCAACTGAGAGACAGTTACACGCTCCAGAATGAGTTGCTTGTAAATTGGAACCCACATGGAACATTGGGTCAGTATCTCAGCCTTTTCAAATAATATAAATAAATATGTATGAATATTTTTAAATATTATATTATATTATATGAGGGACAGTTACACGCTCCAAAATGAGTTGCTTGTAAATTGGAACCCATATGAAACAGTAGGTCAGTTAATAAAGTATCTCACCTTTTTAAATATTATAATGCATAGACGTTTGCGTAGTCAAAATTCATGAACTATAATATCTCACACACTATAGTGAGGTCCACGTTATAATGACAGTGAAGAAAGATAGGAGAACAACGTTGCCGATCCTCTTTTCTTGTCAATGCCTTCTATGGTAACTGATACCGGTTTATTGATGTGATATTAACTGTTCGTTCTCGTTTAAAATAGTAAATTATATTTTATTGAACAAGAAATTATATTTTTCAATAATTCCATAATGTATTTTCAAAATCAAGATGAAATATTGTGTTAATTAATTATATTCCTACATTGTTAAAAGATGATCTGGCAACAGAGCAAAGCGAGATAGAGATAGCTCTGTCCGCTTTGTTGAACGATGGACAAGGATGGCAATACAATTTCTAATCAAACACTGTCATTATCAAGTGGACCTCAATATAGTTCCTCTCATTACTCACATAGGTAACAATTAAAACAACCTTTAAATAAAGATAAGGAAGCTGCAAATAATCAATTTTACATCTTCTTCTTTGTTCCACGGAAATAAGCTATTCATATATCATTGTTCTTAGCTCATGTAACTAAGCTAATGAATGATCAGAACAAAGATTATTGCAATTTAGAATATATATAATCATTTTAATTACTGATGCCCGGTTTCACCAAATCCGGTCAAGGATTTGAACATTATCAAGCCACGATCTACAAGTAGTGTGCATTGGAATTATCTAGTGACTAATGTGATTATCATAGACTACTTGATTATCATAGATAACGTGATATATTTTGTTCTATTATAAGCTGAATGTGAGTCGGAACAGGCAATAGCCTGTTTGAAAGAAGAAGATCTTAATTTCACTTTCACAGTTAATAAACTGTCACTTTTTGTCTTTAGCTCTAAGCTAGTTTTAGTTTTGACGTTTTCATGTACATTTTCATGCATGCTTTGAAAATAAATGATTGATAGAGTGATCATTATTGTGAGAAAGAACCGTCTGATACAGAAACTCCCTCTCTAATCCTATTGCTGAAAGGCTATTTGAGAGTCAGCTGACAGATCTGCTACGTCACACAACTTCGACCAATCACGAGCGAGTAAACATAGAGTGCATTGTAAAGGTCCACGCCCACAACTCACTTTCATTGGCTGATGCCATAACGGCTCCATTTTGTTGAACATTAACAATACTTTAAATGGGAGTGTCAATTCAACTATGTTAATTTTGTTCATTCACACCTTAAAACGTTTTGTGTGAAAAATTTTGTGAAAAATAAATATTAAAAGGTCTCTTAAATTTTCATTGTGCTTACACGTAGCACAATTTATTATTTTGTAACCTAGATATCAGAGATGGATATATGATTGAGAGCAGGATTTGAGAACACTTGGAGTTCAAAACTGGGAAAGACAGGCCGTGGATAGGGAGAAATGGAAAGGCTTCGTGAGGGAGACCAAGGGTTGTAGCGACCTGTAGAGCTGAGGAGTAAGTGAGTAAATAATAGAGAGTACAAAAACATTACTGTCTTCTCTAATACCTGGTTGCACGTTCATAATCTATACAAATTGTGTAAAATTGTACAAAAATTGGCAAAATGTCAAATATAAAGTAATGACCGATTCTATACAAGTGATTAAAGATGTTATCCGCATTTCTCATCGATCAATTTAGCGGATAGATACGTTTATAGTTATTGAACTTTTAAACTTCTCAAAAAAAAAAAATACTCTCAGTGAATCCACCATTAAATTTGCTACAGGTGTTCCAGGTTATCATACTGCAACAACTAAAATTCGCCAAATGAGAAAAACTTCGTTCGCCAATAAAGTTTTCCAATTTAACCGCAGTTACACACACAACAAGTGGCGGTCAAATTGAGACTGCTACGTTAGTGTGAGAGTGTGAGGGAAAGAGCAAGAGAGAGAGACAAAAAAGAGAGAAATAGAATGAGAGAGTCAGTTAGGAGGGAGACAGGAGAAGGGAGAAACGTACGATAAAAAGGAGTTCTGAAAAAGGTTGATAAGAGGATTAAAACATTCCTGTTTTAGTTAACAAATAAGAGAAGAGTGGAAATTGAGAATAAATGAATATTTATATGAAAGAGAATGAATATGATGATAGAGAGATGAGAGAGAAAAGAGTGAAAAATAGTTTAAGGAATGAATTCGAAATAGTTCAAGATAATACTTTATTTAAATAGTTTAATAGATTAATAGAGTTTAATAGTTCCATTTGAATAGTTTAAGAGAATGAATTCGATGATAGAGAGATGAGAGAGAAAAGAGTGAAAAATAGTAGCGATCAGTATCAATGTATTTCATTAGAACTACAAATAATACAAGTTTTTTTAGTTTTTGGTCATTTCTCATAAATTGAATTTTTTTGTGCATAAGGTACATTTTCTCAAAAACCATTCAATCAATTCCTTTGAAACTTTGACACATCATGTACGATGCCAAGATACACAATCATGAGTTTTTTGTATAACCTGAATTGAATAATAAAAATAAAATAGAATATTTTTGTCTTAAAAATTAATTTTCAAAATGTTGATTATAAAAAAAAATTTCCTTGAAAACGGTTGGATATTTTTTGTTCTAAAAACTCATGGTTGTGTACAACATACCTATTGAGATTATGTAAAAATTTAAAGCAAAAATATTCAGTAGTTTTTGAGAAAATGTTCCTTATGTTAAGATAGGGATTCCGTGTCCCCTTTAGGAACAGATAAGAAGAAAAATTGGTGGGGTATATGGAGGGAAAGTACAGGTAGATACGGAGAGGGAATGAAAGAACGAACCAGTGACTCCAAGAAAAAGGAATATGATAAAGGAAAAAGAGGAAGAAAAAAATGAAAAAGTAGGAGAAGAGAGGGATAAGGATCTTCTAAGTGCTAGAAGTAGAGAAAGAAGAAGTAGAATTTGAGAAGAGAGTACTTTCAATTCCAAGCTATGCTCAAGTATCATAATTTCCTTAATTAATTCAAACCAGTGTATTTTAACTTTCTGATTTAGTTTGACTCCTCCCTGCACACGGACAAATCATCCACGCAGGGAGTATATTCTTTATATTTATTATTGTTACCCTATTGTTTTGTAAATATGTTTTATGAAGAATACATTTGAATTTGATTTGAAAACACAGAGAGTAAGGGGGAACTCGGATAAAGGAGTCGAGGTGAATAGTATTATATAAATGAAAATTAAAAGAGAAGCAGAGAAGAAGAAGGAAAAATAAGAGGAGTTAATTTTGAGGAGAAATAGAAGCGGAAAAGAAAACACGTAGAAGAAAGTAATACCAAACACTATAACCAAAGTACCAAAACAGAGAGAGAAAGGGAACTTTAGAAACATCTAAATTTGAAATCTACTTTATGAAAATGATTGAGTACTGAAACTTCTGTGAAGTGAACAACTGCAAGACTTAACCTATTGTTGTAGATGTGCTTTTTAATTGTCAATTTATTTATTAAAAGTTTACATATTAAGCAAGATCAAAATAAAATAAAACATATTTGAACATCTCTCATCAAAATCCAACTTAAACCTCAACTAGTTATTTTATCATCAACAGTTCGTTACCAAAAACAATCACCTTGGTAACCGGGTCCACATGATCAGTGTCCATGTAGGCCTTGCCTACATCACTATTTTGGACTATGTGTAACCTTATCTAAATTTGGATGTGGAATAGCACAAGGTTACCTTATTTGTTTCCAAAGACCTTAAAGATGCATAGACTCACATGCAGCGCTAGTGTCGTACTTGGAATTGAAATCCGCCATTGAGGGGGCAAACCATAAGATTATTACATACCAATGCCACCAATGCCTTTGTGATCTATAGTATTACTAATATTATATATATAATATCTCGTGCTAAAATACCCCAATGGCGGCCTTCAATTTCAAGTAAGAGCTATCATTGGGAAGGCATAGGCATTGTAGGTCTATATCTCTTTAAGGTCTTTGTTTGTTTCTCCCTATAATTTTTTTGATGTACCTATTGTATGAATCAATAAAAAATAAAGAATAAAGAACACAAAGCAGGAGTCGATATTGAAGAAAATTGTAGTGAGAAAGAAAAAACGAGGAGAGTCATACTAAGCGCAATAACCAGAGTTCCAGAAACAGAGAAAGAGTGAGTGAGAGGAGGAACCAGGCTGAAGCAACAGTTGTTGTAAGGTGAATTGCAAGTAAGGGTTGTAGGGTTGTAGGGTTGTAGGCTATAGCCCAGGTAAACTGGGAGGATCGATATGGCATCCGGGGTTAGGGTAATTTTGGGCTAGGGGCAGCTAGGGGAGTGTCGGGGGTGTTGTGGGGGTGTTGCAGACCCCCTTCCCCCTTCGAAAGTGGGGTACGAGGTCAGGTGTGTTCAACAACAACGCGACGCTGTACTGCAAAATGTACACCGGATAGATTCACTATAAACTGTCAGAATAGTAGTCTATAAATTCAATCTGAAGTGTCAGAAATCCCCCATACGTAGCTTTACAGCTTCCTATTCAAATGATTCTGACAAATCAGGATTTTTTCATTTGTCAATGAATTTGAAATTAATTTTTTTTAGAGTAGATTCAATTTCAACTTTCAGCAACCATTGTGATTAAATCCACTGTTGCCGTTAAACTAATGCTGACAATTTATCTTGAATATTTGAAGTATCTTGGTTATATTATATGATCAACTACATTACATTAATTATGTATATGTTTGTTTATTTGATTTATTCATCTGTATTCTACTAGTCTTGAATATATTTTTAAGAGCTGTATTATTCTAAAATCATAGTAAATATAGTGAGGAATGTTTGAACTCGTGGCTAGAGCACAAGCTTTCTTTTTCTAGCCACATCAATTGTTTATCAAAAAATGATCTATCAATTTTTTGTAACACTGTTGTTAATTGGTGAATAAATGTGATTTGATTTGGATCCACTTTTTCCATTTATTTTCAGAGTGGTTTCAGTTTAAACTGTCGAGAATGGGGAAGAGAGATAATATGGAGGGGAATAGGACAATAAAAACTAAGGATAAAACTGATGAATGACACGACAAAAATTGCTGAGAAAGAAGATAAATTATTACAGATGGGAGAACCAAATAGTTGAAGAAGAAGTATTCTATGCTATTAGCTTACCTTACTTCATGTTTTTGTATTTTTATTGTAATGTATTTGATTGACGATGCTTATTGCTCTTTGTAAAGTCTTTGTAGCAAATAAAAATTATTGATTCTTCTTCTTGAAGGACTAGATTCTCCTGAGGAGATGAGTGACATATATATTGAGATGATGTAAGAGAGTAAGGAGATAAGGCATAAAAAGAAAGAGGATAGGATAATAGAGAGTAAGAGGAGAAAGTTGAGGAGATGACAAGGCAGGAGAGGAACACAAGAATGAGAAATAGAGGATTAGAAGTTGAAGTAATATTTCCAAAGAATAATGAGAAGGAAAAGTTGAGTAGCATAGAGGAATAAAGAAAACAGGAGAAATAAGAAGGAAACGTTGAAGGATAAGGAAAAGAAATTGAGGGAGGAAGAGGAGAAGTTGAAGGAATACAGGAAAAGTTGAAGGAAAAACAGTAGAAGTTGAAGGAAGAAGAGGAGGAGTTGAAGGAAAAACAAGAAACGTTGATGGAAGGAGAGTAGAAGTTAAAGGGAAATCAGAGAAGTTGAAGAAAGAATAGGAGAAGTTAAAGGAAAAACAAGAAACGTTGAAGGAAGGAGAGTAGAAGTTAAAGGGAAATCAAGAGAAGTTGAAGAAAGAATAGGAGAAGTTAAAGGAAAAACAAGAAACGTTGAAGGAAGAAGAGGAGAAGTTGAAGGAAAATCAAGAGAAGTTGAAGAAAGAATAGGAGAAGTTAAAGGAAAAACAAGAAACGTTGAAGGAAGGAGAGTAGAAGTTGAAGGAAGTACAGGAGAAGTTGAAGAAGAAGGAGAAAAAGTGAAGAAAGAAGAAGGAAAGTACATAAACAATGCGTTTTTCATTCCCCCTAAATGCGTTTTTCAGCCCACAACGGTAAACCTCTCTTCATTATCATGGGGATCTGGGCTCGATGTCTACCATTATTCTTACTACAAACCTTTCCACCTCCACCAACCTTCCCTACAACAACCTACCCCCCAGGCAACCTCCCCTACAACAGTCTACCCCCCCAGGACCACCCCAAACCAGCCTGAGATCCTCAACGGTTCCATTCTATTACGATCTATCACCTCAGCGTCTTCCCAGCACATTCCCTTACCGGCTTTATTGATTGTAAGGAGCATCATTCTATTCTTGGAGATTGTTTAGGTTACAGGTTGCTTTTACAATCCCCAATAAAACTGAGATAGAATAACGTAGACAACTTCTGATATGTGTAGAAGATTATTTAGTAGAGAATTGTGATCTATCAAGATGTATTTATAACGTAATTATTATACATGTTAGAGTGAGATGTATTGATAACGTAATTATACATGTTGGAGTGAGATGTATTTATAACGTAATTATACAATCATTTTAGAGTGAGATATATTGATAACGTAATTAAACATGTGAGAGTGAGATGTATTAATAACGTAATTATACAATCATTTTAGAGTGAGATGTATTGATAACGTAATTAAACATGTAAGAGTGAGATGTATTAATAACGTAATTATACAATCATTTTAGAGTGAGATGTATTGATAACGTAATTGAACATGTTAGAGTGAGATGTATCATGTACTTCCGATAAATGAATTTGGAAAAGGATGTAATATGCCTTTGATAGAAAAAAGTTAATAGTAACAAAATCGTTGGACCAAAACAGAAATAAGCAAAGGATTCATTGTAAGAGCAGGTTATTTTACAATCCCCAATAAAACTGAGATCTAATAGCGTAGATAACTGCAAATCTGTGAAGAGGATTATCAAGTTGATCTCTCGCGATGTATTAATGTATTTAAAATAATCATACATGTGTGAATAGAAAGTATTGATGCATCCATTTATATCCCATTATATTAAGCAAGCAATTTCTGTATATCTGTTTATATTTTCATATTTTTATATCTGGTTATTTATGTTCAACGGATCTCGAAAACGGCTCTAACGATTTTCACGAAATTTGGAACACAGTAGGTTTATGATATAAAAACACGATTGTACTAGGTCTCATACTTGGGTAAACTCGCTGAACGACATTAAAGGATAATTCATCCTTGGATGAAATCAGAGACTTTCGTCGTCTGTGGATAGTGAAAATCTGGTGTGGTGCACTCACACAACTTTCCTTGCCGTTATGAAAATTGATCACCTGACGCTAGTGTACTCACGCATCTCAAGTCAACTACTCAAAGATATGAGACAGCTGGTGATAGATCAATAACGCTGGAAACACACGAGGTCTGCTATCTCTTCGTAGTGAATGATTTAATAGAACCAACAGTTTGCAATTTAATAATCACATTTTCTCGGATTTCAAGCTTATTTTCAATTTTAGGGGGAAACGTTACTGAACATTAATTGCAGAGATTTTCATGCTCAACTTTTTCCACTTGAAATTTTTCGTTTAAATTGTATATGAAGGCTGATAATTGAGAATCTAAAATCAAATTTTGCATAGATGGGATGAAGCTCCTGAATTTTTACAGATATAGGACTTGTTGCAGTTGATAGAGCTTATCAATAAATATTTAGGTATGAATTTGATCAAAATCGTTGGAGCCGTTTTCGAGAAAATCGCGAAAAGCCCTGTTTTTGACAACATTTTCGCCATTCTAGCCGCCATCTTGGATTGCATTTGATCGAAATTTCAAGTCATTCCGTTAACTGGGAGATGAGATATCGTCTACACAGACGCACATACACTCATACACACACACACACACACACACCACACACACACACACACCACACACACACACACCACACACACACACCACACACACACACACACAACACACACACACACATACTGACCAGCACCCAAAAACCACTTTTTCGGACTCAGGGGACCTTGAAACGTATAGAAATTTAGAAATATTGGGGTACCTTATTTTTTTCGGAAAGCAATACTTTCCTTACCTATGGTAATAGGGCAAGGAAAGTAAAAAGTGAGCGAGTGATTCTGTGGAAAATCAAAATATCGCATCCCCGAAATTCACAAGCCGACGTATAGCCAGCTGTAAAATTATGAACACGATTATTTTAGAGAATTGTGTTCTGTTTATCAATAATAAAAATAACAAGCGAAGCTCGGTGCCCCGATATTATAAATGTGCGAGTGATACAAGTAAATTCTTGTAAACTCATAAATTGAACAATATTGAATAAACGTGAGGAAGGATGGAATATGTCTTCAGTACAAAAAAGTCAATACTAACAAAATCGATAGACTAAAGGAGAAATAAGAGAAGGAATCATTGTAAGAACATAAATGTAAATATTATAAATGGAGTGATGATGAGAAAGAATGGTTTCTTGGATTGGCAATACCATAGCCACCTCAAGGTGCTCAAGGCCCCAGCCTACGATATTGCAACGTCGCAGCGTAGGCCTAGAATCTAATACATGATTGGTGAAAAAGATCAGCTGGTATTTTTTAAAAATCTTTTTCACCAATCATGTATTAGACTCCAGTCCTACACTGCGACGTTGCAATAATATCGTAGGCCGGGGCCTCGTATTAGAGGTGGCTATGGCAATATTCATTAAATACACTCAAGATCACGTGTTGCTAATTCATATATATATATATATATATATATATATATATATTATATATATATATATATATATAGATATAAAAGCGAAATGGCACTCACTGACTGACTGAATGACTGACTCACTCACTCACTCGCAGAACTAAAAATCTACCGGACCATTCTTCTTATTTTCTTAATTATTATTTAAAAATGTCCATACCATATGTTAATATAGAACTATAATCTAGAGAGAGTACCTCTTCGAAACAGTTGTTAACTACTGGTAACTAAATTAATAATTTTGTCAGGTTGGCATTAAGTTGAGTTGACCTTGTTAGGCTGGCACCAAGTTGAAGATTGAAATGAATTTATCGCGGAAAAATTGATTGGGCACTGCTACTTCAATCAGAGCTACTTCTGGGAATATTATATTACAAGCCGTCGGGCTCGCTTAGCTCGCCATATCCGTTTAGCCAGATGTTTAGTCTGGACCCCCGACTGGATCGTCCTAACATATGGGAAAAATGCTCAAATGAAAAATGCAGGCGAGCGAAGCGAGCCTGCTGATCTCATTCTTGGACGATCCAGTCAGGGGTCCAGTCCAGGGGTCGGATCCCCCTGGCTAGACGGATATGGCGAGCGAAGCGAGCCTGATGGCTAGTTCTGTATATTACCGTTTCCTCCATAGGGCTACTAGCCTACAATAAATTATTATTGAAATGAAATCATAAAGTACCCTTCTAATATTCTATTAATTCACAGCATGTTGTGACTCATAAGAGCTATTTTAAAGTGCTCAAAAGATCAATTTAATAGACACTCCGAATATACCCTCTTTGCTCCGTGAAACTGTTCCAAATAGAACATTTTTTATTGAAATTTTGTAGTAGCTTTTCGAGTCTAGTCTCAACGATGATAATGTATAGAAGAAGATCACAGACACAACGTTTTAGAGAATAGAACATTTTTTGTTTATTTCGTAGTAGCTTTTCAAGACTAGCTCAACGATGATAATTTGAAGAAGGAGCTCGAATTTTTAGTGTGAGAGATTGATTGATTGATTGATTGAGTACTTTATGTAGATTACAATATAAATACTGGCTTATACACTTATATGCAATAGCTTACAATACAGCAAAACTATAGATTTATTTACATAAATATATTTACATAATATAGACTAAGAAAATAATTATTGAACCGTATATAATATGGAAAAAGCAATTTGAAATAAATATAGATAATTATATTGTTATGATCGTTCATCAACGATCAGCCAATAGAGAGAGTTAAACACACCACATACCTGGGAACATGCATAAATGAGAACTGGGATACAACTCATGAAATCAAATCATGAATTGCCAAAGCCACAGCCGCCTTCAACAAAAATGAGTAAACTCTTCAGAAGCCATGATCTTACTCTTGTAACAAAGGTGAGACTTCTGAGATGTTACATCTTTTCTGTTTTCTTGTATGGAGCAGAATCTTGGACACTCAATGAAAACATATCCAAGAGAATAGAAGCCTTTGAAATGCGACTTTATCGAAGAATGCTAAGGATATCATTGACTGAACATGTCACTAATGAAGAGGTACTTAGAAGAATGAATAAACAAAGGGAAATTATGAACACTATCAAGATCCGGAAACTGCAATATCTGGGCCACATCATGAGGAACGACTCCAGGTACTTTTTACTACCGACAATCATCCAAGGAAAAATCGATGACTAAAAAAGAGGTCCTGGAAGGAGAAGAATATCTTGGCTGCATAACCTTAGAAAGTGGACGGGAAAAAACATCTGCTGAACTCTTCCGCATGGCTGTGGACAAAATTAGGCTTGCCATGCTGGTTGCCAACATCCGAAACGGATAGGAACTACAAGAAGAAGATATTGTTATGCATCTACATAAATTGGCGGAGCTTTGGACATATCAATGTCCATTCTTCGGAAAGAATATTAAAAATATCCTTCCCACTATTTTTCCCATTAATTAAACTAAGGATTGATTTATAAATGGAAATATTGTGAAAGTTTTAATTAATATGAATATTAAAGAGAAGAAATGATAGAGAGATTTAAGAGAGATAAATGATATTCAAGAGACTAATTTAAGAGAGATAAATTATAGATAGATGAATAACTTTTATTTACACTCTACAATAAAAGTGATGTGGGCAAAAGAGGAAGAGGGAGTGAGAGAAAAAATAGAAATCCATAGCTATTCGAAGTAAACAAGTGTGAAAAATGTTTTCCCATTTGCGTTGAGGGTAACCGAAGGCTACCACTCCCATCATAATTTATATCAGTAGGTCACTGAGGGGTGGAAATCGACCCATATGATTAACAGCGGTCAAAACCAAGACATCTGATTGGTTGTTTGCAAATTGATGGGGTGGAGGGGATTTGCCCCTGGGATTTGACATTCACATTGGTTGAAGAAGTGGTTGTTCAGTATGTATATTTATATCACACGTTATGTATATATCTGAACGAGACTCGATTTCATGGCAATTACCATGGGATAATGTTCTTCCTCTTCCTCAACCAGTCAATCTCTCTTCCTCTCTTTCTCACTCTCTCTCTTACTAACATCCTAACTTCCTAACACCCTCTCTCTCTCACTCTCTCTTCATCTTTCTCTCTCTGACTTTCTCACACCTCTCTCTATCACATCCTCGAATGAGAGGGAGAAATTGTGACAGAGAAGACTTTGATTCCTCTCTTTCTGTCATCTTCGTCCCCATCAATTTCTCCCCTCCTCTCTCTTGCACTCTCTCCAATTGTCTCTCTCTTCCCGATAATCTAATTCCAATTTTCATCCGTCAACTCAACAATTTCACCTCAGGATTATTCCCATATCATCAGCGAATCTCATCCAATATATCCCGTCTGAATATTTCAAAATATATTGCATACATATTCTACATAAACTACATACTCAATAGAAAGGTCCACGTTATAATGGCAGTGTTTGATTAGCAATGGTAGCTATCCTTGTCTTTCATTCAACAAAGCGAATAGCGCTATTTCTTTCTCGCTTTGCTCTTTTGCCAGATCGTCGTTTAACAATGTAGAATAATTAATATCAACAAAATATTTCATCTTTATTCAAATTCAAATTCAAATTCTTTCTAGGCCTAGGTATGGGCCTCTCCTATAACTCTTGTAATTCAATAAAAATAAATATATATAAATATGATACTTATACTATAGTGTTGAGGAATAAAAATAAATTGCACACCATAAACATTTCATACATATATTAAACAAATAATGCAAAAAAATAGATCGAGGCAAAAAATATATAAAGAGCGATAAAAAAATATAATATAAAACTAGAACAATAATTGAAATCAGTAAAATATCACAGGCTAAACTCTATATTCTAGATTTATGGCACGAATCATTACAATGTGCCTTTATCTTAAAATCATATGCATTCCTTTGCATGTAACTGCGATATACGCTTGCTAATACTTGTCGACTTGGACAATTCAATTAAAAAATATGTTCTTTAAGATCAACTTGATAAATTAGCCACTAATAATCCAACTATATATATATATTAAAATCTCTAGTACTTAGCAGATTTCTTTGTATCGAATATATTTTATCTCAGGGTGCAAGATTCGGCACCTGACGGAATAGGTAGAGCCATTCATCTAGTGAATTAGAGCTATAACAAACTATCGCAAATTATATTGCAAAAATTAAATATCATATGCATATGTTTTAATAGCCTAGATTTGTACTTCTTTGATTCAATAGAATTTTCTGAAATGTATTGATCTATCTTTTTCTTTCAATAAAATACCTTTAATACTAATTTTACTTGCGCAAGTATTACTCTTATTAATTCTTAATTTATAATAAAAACCCTTTCGACGAGCTAGCTTTGATTATTAGATTAATTCGAAGCACTAGGGCGCCCATCACTAATTCAATATTTATCACTCACGTGTCGAAAATCTTCTTGTAAGCCGCCGATGTCGATCCAACTCCATGTGGTCCGGGAATATGGTAGCCGGAATCGTCTCTTCCAAGGGGTTATAAATTTTTTTGAAAATGAAAATGACTTCTGCTTTACAATAGCATCACGAAGTCTTTTAAGAAATTTAATAATTTGATTTAACTTTAACTTTTACAAATTTATTAGCAAGGTACTACGCTCTAAAATATTTGGGGTCCTCTTATGGTGGCATTTGGCTAGCGAGTGCTGGTTCTCCTTTCCCAAGTTTTACAAATCTTATTTCCGACTTTCAAATTAACATAAAATTTGAATATCTTAGTCCTCCGCCATTTAGGTTCAAATAGATCATACAAAAAATATCAAATTATTACTTAGGTTGTGCGATTAATAATTTCTTTGCCTTCGAGCCATATCGATAACATAGACTATACAATGTGTTAACCCAAATCCAGTACATTTATATAAATATATAGAAATATTTTTGAATTGGCCTACAGTTGCCGCCTATTAACTGCCGTTTTGCTATTGGTGCATGCAAATTTTATTCGGTATTCATGCGCCTGGTACCTCCTATTTCCTGAATACACTTAATTATTTTTATTTGGTTTATTGGTTATGCTCTTTACATGCTAGCTAATATTCTATACATTAATATTAATTTCATGCTACCTAATAATTAGCCACGTGATCATGTGTTTTTCACATTGCATACCGTTTGATTGCAATAGAGCTCTGCCAAGGGGTTTTGGTCAGATTCTACGTTGCTCGATTTGATCGATCTCTAGGTCACCGATCCGTGAATACATATACCTAACCTCAATCTTCAAAATATTTTATATAATAATCTATTTATTAGCAACAAATTCCTTCAAATCCTTTTTAGGTTTTTGTACTGTTTAGCCAGAACAAGCTGATGCTATCTAATCTTAGTTATTATCTATTTGGCGATATTAGCCAGTTACTTTATTTTCAGACCTATTACTATTTCGGTTAGGGATTTTTATCTACCCAAATTTGATACTTTACACGCGCCCCTGGGTTTGAATTCAAAATATTTGAGAATCACAATGTTTTTAATGAAAACCCACCCTTCAATACATCGATATATACTATACTTTATTTATTAATTATACTCTCATACTTCTATCACAGTTCGCAGACATATTTGCTGCATCTCCTTTATACCTTTATCAAATACAATAATAAATTCTCCTCCTCAACACACATAAAATATCATAAATATAAACTTCTAAACGCACTCCTCCTGACAACACTTAAACATAGTAATTTTTGAAATTTCCGCTCACAGGGCCGCCAACCTAACTACACACATTTCATGATTCTCACAATTGATTCTTTTCAGACAATAATTTCGATTTACAAAACTTCTGGGCTTATATCTTATAGTACTTCTTAGGTCTTAATATAAATAAATTTCTATACATCAGGTACAATACTTTTCTTTTGCTAATGACTCTTTGGTTTTTTGGTAGCTTGCATTCACTTTAGGTTTTTCAGGTAACAAACGTGGCATAACTAAAGGTAATAAATATAAAACATATAAATAAATATACCGACATTAATAAATATGATAAATAACAATAATAGATAACTTTTGGGTACAGTGCTTCTTTTTTATAATCATGTGTTTAACAGACGTTACATTCATTTGATTCTGGTGGCTTTGGCCAGCTGATTGTTGGTTCTACGTTTTACATTGCTTACGTCAGAACTGGTTGTTGAGTCTTGCCAAGTAACCTAGCTTCTACATTTTTCCTCTTTAAAGGTAATTAACAATCTTAAATATTTTATCCCCGCTTGTGTCCTTTTTTATTTGATGTAACTAATTTAATTACATATTTAAAAATTACTCCCTTGCTTGTTGCAGGTTTTGATAGTTGGAAGGAAACGAAAAATCTGATTTGTTGACACGAGGTGGCCTCACCAATATTAAATTTATTACGAAAGGTTAGTAATTGGCTTGATAGTGGTGTTTTCTTTGATTGCTTATCGTATTTATTTCAAATTCGAAGATATAGCATGTAGAAAATGTTGTGATTTTCCCGTATCTTTGGGCTTTCTGCTTGTAGCTATACTGTAGGCTGGTTGGGTTATCTGCTATCCGGTTGTTGATTGTTGAGGCTGTCCTATTATTAACTTATCTTCATGAATATAAAACCCGGTATCTGTGTATTCTTTCAAACAATTCCTTACTTCATTTATGATAATTCCTTTTAATCCATTCTTTCCCAATCATCCTGCACTCTTAACTTATCCTTCCTTTCCTTTTCGTTTAAAATTCTTGATTTCAGTTCTTTATAAATTAGTAGGCTCACAACAACAAACATTCTTGTAATATTAAATTCCAATCATCAATAGTAGATTCATTTAACAACAACAATACAATATTTTTCATCCTATCTACAACACAGTCTTTAATTAATATCACAGCCATTATTACAAACATTACACACCATATCAAAACATTTATCAACTTTTTAACAATATAATCTTTCAAATATAGCCAGGTACTTCCATTTTATTAATATAATTCCTTATTTCTTCCACTCTTATTAACACTCCCATTCTTCATTAGTCTATCTTCCATTTCCTTGTTGCCCATGCACGAATCCATAATAGTTTCGTAAGCAGCTCCGGTTTTGTTCCAATTATTTGATTCCTTTTTTCGGTCACATCGCTGAATATCTCTCTTGAAGCGTATGTGCCGCGGATGCACGCCGTCGGTGATCTCTTCCTGTCCTCCTCGGTGCCGGTCCGGAATCCTCCTCGGGCGTTTAAATCGTGCATGCGGCCAGTATGCGCGCGCGCAGTTCCTCCTTCGTCGCTTCTTCCGCCTCCGGGCCTTGCGATGCATGTTCTTACGGTCCTGTATGCTGTCCTCCTCGTCCTGATACCGGTCGGGTGTCCTCGGGCGCCTCCGTCTCCGGGCCTTGTGATGTTGGTACCTCTTCTCCGTATGCCGTCCTCTCTTTCTTCCATCTTGGGGTCCTTTGTCTGCTTCGGTGGGGTCGATTGATAGGCGGTTGTAGTTTCGGTGCGCGGATCTGTTACGTTTTTAATCTTTCCTGTATTCACTAACTCCTTAATTAGTGCATGATCCTGGTGGCTGTTGGTGTTCTCCGGCGGTGAGGGATCTTTGGTAGGGAACAGGATGCTCAGTAGGGATTGATGCTTACAGCTGGTTTTTGGTGGTGGTTTATCTTGTATTAACATCTGTTTTTCTAATATTTTCGGTTCTTCTAATAATGTTTTCGGTAAATCACTTCTGAATGTGGTGTATGACGTTGAAATATCCTGCTTTTCTTGGTTTGTTTCATTTGAGCTTGTGCTTGTTATATCAGGGGTATCATATAGTCCTGGTTTATTAGCTGTAGTTTTCTGTATATCTGGTGGCGGGTCGTTGGGTGCTGGGTTCTGGGTTTTTTGTTGATTCAATCCTATTGCATGTGTCAATGTATAATTTGTGCTTACTTGTTGAGGTGGCAGTTTATAATTTCTGTTGTAATTGTTCTAAGTGTGATTATTATTTGAGTTTAATCGATCACGGCCATCATAGTGATTCCTACGGTTGCTCTGCTGGGCATAGTGGTTGGTTGTGCGATTTTGAAATTTTTCATTATTCCAGTTACCATTTTGCCTGTGCTCATAGCGGCGTTCAAATTGAGGGGCAGATCGGTAGCGATCATATGATACCGGTTCATAATTTTGGCTGTTATACTGATTAAATTTTGAGTTATGTTGATTTTGTGCGTATCTCTGGTCTGAACGGTGGTTTGATATTGCCATCACAGACTGTATGCCATATAAATGATTTATCAGCTGTTTGCAATCAGTAATGGGTTGTGTGGCGAGTGCCATTCTAACTTGATACGGTAGCTTTTTTAAAATAATACTTGCTAATGCCGATTCATTAATGGGCTCGCTCAATTGAGAATTTTTAAACTGTAGGGCAGTGACGAAAGTGGTACATGCACGTCTAAGTTAGGGTTGAAATCGCATGATATAATGTCCGCTAGCACGTCCAACTGTTTACTTCTGCTCCAATACTGTTCCAGGAAGACAGCTACAAACTCATCCAATGATGTAAATTCATGGGCTCTACTCGAAAGAACATCAGGGGTTCGCCAATCAATAAACTAGTCAAACGAAGACGCCACATGCTCCAAGAGGTAGGTGCAAGAGTTTGTACTAATTTTATCTGATCAATGAATGGTTGAGGTTGCAAATGGCGATCAGTATTATCAAATTTGCCCAGTCCTTGTAATATACTATGTGCGTTGAGGTTGTCTGTTTGAATCCCTTGAGGTCGTTGTTGAATATGATTTTCTAATGCTGTTATTTTTCCTGTGTCATCTGCCATTGACTATTATGTGTAATTTTATTAGCGTTTATTTCTTGATTTAATTGAGTCAGAGTGGATTTTTGAATTAGTAGAGTTCCGTTAAAGCTTTACAGGTTTCTGTATTTTGATTGATGCTACCTTGCAGTTGGTTCATTTTTGTGGACATATTAATCTGTTTATTTGTGTTTCTTTAATACTGTTAATATTTTTGTCAACTGTAGTTGTTAAATTTTGATTGGCAACGGTAATTGTTTGTGGATTTCTTGATGGCAATCGGCCTTAATGTTATTGGTATATCCTGAATGGGTGTAGTGATTTGTGTGGTTAGGTTATCTATCCTTTCGTTGAGTTCACAGGTAACCGTATCCAACCTTTCCGATAATCCTGCCGTAACTTTATCCTGACTTTCTTTCTGTAGAGTTATCATTGCTTTCAGTTCTTCCCTATGATTCTCTACTTTAGTCTCAATCTTATCCAACCGTCGTTCTACTGATTTTATAGCGCCTGCTGTTTCTTTCATGCCCTGTTCCACTGTTTCTTTATTTGCCTCTTTTATTGCAGCATTCTCTTTTTTAATCTCCTGCATCATATTGTCCATTGTGTTTTGTAACATAATATTGAACATACTGCTAGTTTGTTCCATTATTACCTTTTGAAACGGATCTAACTCTGTGACTGAAAATATACTTTGTTTGCCCAGGTGTGACTCGGCCTCCGGCGATGCGGGTTCTGCAGGCTGCTCCTCGCCCCCTTCAAAGTTGATCTCTGCTATCCGTTGATTCAATGGTGTGTCAGCGGCGTCGATTCGAGTGGATGATAGAGGTTGCATACCTTGTGGATCGAAGACTATCGACCCGACGCTTCCTGGTTCCCTTTCTCGTGGCGTATTGGCATCTACCGTGGTGGGGTTTGATGTGCTTGGAGTCGACAAAGTGGGATCTGTGCAACCGCCGTACATATATGAAACTTCAGAGTTTGCGGGAGTGTGATTCATTGTGTCAAATATGATAAATGCTAATTAAAAAAGTGATAAATGATAAGCGAAAATGCTTAAAAAAGAGACACAAACCGGGACTTACAGTGAAACAGTGATGTGTAACGTGTTTGGATACTCAAAGACAAGGTATTTATACTTAAGTTTTTTATAATGCTCTAGCGCCCCCAATGTTTTGTTTTAATTTATTCTTGCTAGTTTACAGGCTGTGACTTATTTTCCAACCGGCTTAAACACATAATATATTTTTGACTAGAAAGTAATAGCAGTTTAGGCTTATAAAATATAATCTCTCTCTATAAACATGTATTTTTTACAGTACTAATAATATAAAATTTTCTTTAAAACATATAATTCTCTTTATTTAAAGCTATTGATTCCCCAAAAAGTAATACAAATTTTACTTCGCCAGTTTTCCTCAATACTCGTATAAGTTATCTATAATTTTCAATATGGTTATTGACTTAATTTCAAATAATTATTCAATGAGCTCGGCTCTCATCATCAGTCCCACGTTGGTACGGCATGTTTATGTCACGTTATTCTTTATATTTAAATAACGATTAGCCTCCTGCTTGGCATCAGTTGGTAAAGCATGAGATATTCGATATAATCATATATTTAGGTCGTGGTTTTTTAATAGGATTCAGTCTCATAAAAATCTTTCTAGGCCTAGGTATGGGCCTCTCCTATAACTCTTGTAATTCAATAAAAATAAATATATATAAATATGATACTTATACTATAGTGTTGAGGAATAAAAATAAATTGCACACCATAAACATTTCATACATATATTAAACAAATAATGCAAAAAAATAGATCGAGGCAAAAAATATATAAAGAGCGATAAAAAAATATAATATAAAACTAGAACAATAATTGAAATCAGTAAAATATCACAGGCTAAACTCTATATTCTAGATTTATGGCACGAATCATTACCATGTGCCTTTATCTTAAAATCATATGCATTCTTTTGCATGTAGCTGCGATATGCGCTTGCTAATACTTGTCGACTTGGACAATTCAATTAAAAAATATGTTCTTTAAGATCAACTTGATAAATTAGCCACTAATAATTCAACTATATATATATATTAAAATCTCTAGTACTTAGCAGATTTCTTTGTATCGAATATATATTTTTATCTCAGGGTGCAAGATTCGGCACCTGACGGAATAGGTAGAGCCATTCATCTAGTGAATTAGAGCTATAACAAACTATCGCAAATTATATTGCAAAAATTAAATATCATATGCATATGTTTTAATAGCCTAGATTTTGTACTTCTTTGATTCAATAGAATTTTCTGAAATGTATTGATCTATCTTTTTCTTTCAATAAAAATACCTTTAATACTAATTTTACTTGCGCAAGTATTACTCTTATTAATTTCTAATTTATAATAAAAACCCTTTCGACGAGCTAGCTTTGATTATTAGATTAATTCGAAGCACTAGGGCGCCCATCACTAATTCAATATTTATCACTCACGTGTCGAAAATCTTCTTGTAAGCCGCCGATGTCGATCCAACTCCATGTGGTCCGGGAATATGGTAGCCGGAATCGTCTCTTCCAAGGGGTTATAAATTTTTTTGAAAATGAAAATGACTTCTGCTTTACAATAGCATCACGAAGTCTTTTAAGAAATTTAATAATTTGATTTAACTTTAACTTTTACAAATTTATTAGCAAGGTACTACGCTCTAAAATATTTGGGGTCCTCTTATGGTGGCATTTGGCTGGCGAGTGCTGGTTCTCCTTTCTCAAGTTTTACAAATCTTATTTCCGACTTTCAAATTAACATAAAATTTGAATATCTTAGTCCTCCGCCATTTAGGTTCAAATAGATCGTACAAAAAATATCAAATTATTACTTAGGTTGTGCGATTAATAATTTCTTTGCCTTCGAGCCATATCGATAACATAGACTATACAATGTGTTAACCAAATCCAGTACATTTATATAAATATATAGAAATATTTTTGAATTGGCCTACAGTTGCCGCCTATTAACTGCCGTTTTGCTATTGGTGCATGCAAATTTTATTCGGTATTCATGCGCCTGGTACCTCCTATTTCCTGAATACACTTAATTATTTTTATTTGGTTTTTGGTTATGCTCTTTACATGCTAGCTAATATTCTATACATTAATATTAATTTCATGCTACCTAATAATTAGCCACGTGATCATGTTTTTTTCACATTGCATACCGTTTGATTGCAATAGAGCTCTGCCAAGGGGTTTTGGTCAGATTCTACGTTGCTCGATTTGATCGATCTCTAGGTCACCGATCCGTGAATACATATACCTAACCTCAATCTTCAAAATATTTTATATAATAATCTATTTATTAGCAACAAATTCCTTCAAATCCTTTTTAGGTTTTTGTACCGTTTAGCCAGAACAAGCTGATGCTATCTAATCTTAGTTATTATCTATTTGGCGATATTAGCCAGTTACTTTATTTTCAACCTATTACTATTCGGTTAGGGATTTTTATCTACCCAATTCGATGCTTTACAGTGTTTAAATATATGTTGAATCCTTCTAGAAAAACGGGTTTTCATGTAAGGAACAAATGCTGGAGAATGATCTTCAAGAGACTAATTTAAGAGAGATAAATTATAGATAGATGAATAACTTTTATTTACACTCTACAATAAAAGTGATGTGGGCAAAAGAGGAAGAGGGAGTGAGAGAAAAAATAGAAATCCATAGCTATTCGAAGTAAACAAGTGTGAAAAATGTTTTCCCATTTGCGTTGAGGGTAACCGAAGGCTACCACTCCCATCATAATTTATATCAGTAGGTCACTGAGGGGTGAAATCGACCCATATGATTAACAGCGGTCAAAACCAAGACATCTGATTGGTTGTTTGCAAATTGATGGGGTGGAGGGGATTTGCCCCTGGGATTTGACATTCACATTGGTTGAAGAAGTGGTTGTTCAGTATGTATATTTATATCACACGTTATGTATATATCTGAACGAGACTCGATTTCATGGCAATTACCATGGGATAATGTTCTTCCTCTTCCTCAACCAGTCATCTCTCTTCCTCTCTTTCTCACTCTCTCTCTTCCTACATCCTAACTTCCTAACACCCTCTCTCTCTCACTCTCTCTTCTCATCTTTCTCTCTCTGACTTTCTCACACCTCTCTCTATCACATCCTCGAATGGAGGGAGAAATTGTGACAGAGAAGACTTTGATTCCTCTCTTTCTGTCATCTTCGTCCCCATCAATTCTCCCCTCCTCTCTCTTGCACTCTCTCCAATTGTCTCTCTCTTCCCGATAATCTAATTCCAATTTTCATCCGTCAACTCAACAATTTCACCTCAGGATTATTCCCATATCTCAGCGAATCTCATAATATATCCCGTCTGAATATTTCAAAATATATTGCATACATATTATTCTATCTAAATAAACTACATACTCATAGAAGGTCCACGTTATAATGGCAGTGTTTGATTAGCAATGGTAGCTATCCTTGTCTTTCATTCAACAAAGCGAATAGCGCTATTTCTTTCTCGCTTTGCTCTTTTTTGCCAGATCGTCGTTTAACAATGTAGAATAATTAACATAATTGATATCAACAAAATATTTCATCTTTATTCAATTCAAATTCAAATTCTTTATTTGCCATAATACATACAATTTTTTCAAAACAAAACACAATTAAAAACTTAATTTAAACATTACATGAATAAATAATAATCTTCTCAAAATTAGCTATAGGCGTTGCCAGCAAAACCAGAGGTTTGTGTGCTGCAACGAGTATCAATCTTAGAAATCTTAACTTACAAAATTAATAAACCATTTAATCGATATATCAATATTGAAAAAAAATAAATAAAATGAAATAAATAATAAACAAAAGAGTGCTTTTACAGAGATGGCTATAGGAAAACACCTGAATTAAAACTAAAAATCTATATGGAGGTGACAAAAGATAAGAGATCAATTATGAAGAGGTGAGATACATTAACAGATCTTATCCATTCACTATATTTCTTATGGTGACTTAGTTATATTTTTACTAGAAAGTGTTGAGGTACCAAGTTAATAAGTTTATTGCTGATGTAAGTGAATTGTCTTCGGCAAACAGTTAAGTCAGTTCTATTTATAATATAGTTCGGTTGCGCTCGGAAGTTGTATGACATCATGTATGGTTTAAATATATTTTTACATTTATTCAGGTACAGTATTAAATTTTTTATATAGAGCTTTTTTTGAAATATTATGTAAATCCATTACGAAATTATTAAAAAATAGAATTGATCATTTGAAACTACATACTCTATAGTGAGGTCCACGTTATAATGGCAGTGTTTGATTAGCAATGGTATTGTATCCTTGTCTTTCATTCAACAAAGCGGATAGCGCTATCTCTTTTTTGCTTTGCTCTGTTGCCAGATCGTCTTTCAACAATGTAGAATATTAACAATAATTAATATTAATAAAATATTTCATCTTAATTATGCAAATCCATTATGAAATTATTTAAAAATATAATCTATTGCTTAATAAAATATAATTTATTATTTAAAACGAGTATGCACAGTTTAATATCACATCAATAAACCTGTATCTGCTACCGTCTATAGAAGGCATGACGAGACAGAGGTTTATTTATTTATTTTTATTTATTTTTATTTATTTATTCATTTATTTATTAATACATTGATACATAGATTACAATATCATTCTCAACTATGAATGATTGGGAGAGGAACAACAGGCTTAAAGCCCAAAACTGTTCCTTTCCCAAATTTAGATAGAAATTGTCCAAAAATAGGTTATGTTCACACTTCACAATTTTTGTCCAATTTTGATTCCATAATATTTATAAACTAGGAATTTAGAATTTAGGAAAGTTGAAAATGTTGAAAATTTATTAAAGGTTGGGCAACGTTCTTCTCCTATCTTTCTCCACTGCCATTATAACGTGAACCTCACACATCTACATAATCAGATGCATTTTGAATAGACACATTTGACGTTGAAATGATGAATATCAGTTCTGCTACAAGAGAAATGTATGTTAATGACAGATATTATGTGTGGGAAATTACGATTTGACGAGTGGGAAAATTATTATTCAACGAGTATTATTCATTGACGAGCTGTATCATTTTGTGGTCGTGAAAGCCGTTGTATTGTTGTATTCCTGGGCATTTATTTTGTGGTTGTGTATGTATTCAATAAGTATTCCTGATTCTGTATTTGACATCGAGTGATACCTCTGTACGTGTTTTTCATCATTTGAATTCAATAAATCGGAGATAGAAATGTGCTACATTGAAGTGGAGATGTGAGGTGTTTCTGTCAGATGAACCGTAAAAACGTAGCGTTTATAAACCCCGTGGTATTTTCTCGACAGGTTCAATTTTCTAATATTCATCAGTGTCATTACGAGAAAAAATTGGAAGTGCTCAGACATTCAATTTTTTCTCTTGGATAGTTGATATTTCCTCTCATTCCTTCTGTTATACACAATAGTTTCTCTTTGGAATCGAATTTTCCTATTCCATTCTCGTTTAGTTGTGAGGAAGTGTCATAGACAATGTAAATTTCACAAAAAGAAAGTCAATGTAGCAGCATTTCTATCTCCAATTTATTGAATTCAAATTAAAAAACACGTCCAGATGTATCACTTGATGTCAAATTCAGATTCAATAAATTTGAAACACTAAATAATATAATTAAAATAATTAATTTTATTAGTATAAACAAAATTACTCATCTATATTAAAAGCGAAATGGCACTCACTGACTGACTGACTGACTGACTCACTCACTCACTCACTCACTCACTCACTCACTCGCATAACTAAAAATCTACCGGACCAAAAACGTTCAAATTTGGTAGGTATGTTCAGTTGGCCCTTTAGAGGCGCACTAAGAAATCTTTTGGCAATATTTTAACTCTAAGTGTTGTTTTTAAGGGTTTAAAGTTCGTCTTTTAGCATGTATATTCTTCTTCTCCCAATCTCTTAATTATAATTGAAATCTCCATATCATATGTTACTATAGAACTATAATCTACATAGAGTACCTCTTCGAAACAGTTGTTAACTGGCAACTAAATTAATAATTTTTTCAGGTTGGAATTAAGTTGAGTTGACTTTGTTAGGTTGGCACCAAGTTGAAGATTTAAATGCATTTATCGCGGAAAAATTGATTTGGCACTGCTACTTCAATGCTGGGAATATTATATTACTAGCCGTCAGGCTCGCTTCGCTCGCCATATCCGTTTAGCCAGACGTTCTGGACCCCCGACTGGATTGTTCTAACATATGATGAAAATGCTCAAATGAAAAATGCAGGCGAGCGAAGCGAGCCTGCTGATCTCATTCTTGGACGATCCAGTCGGGGGTCCAGGGGGCGGAGCCCCCTAGCTAGACGGATATGGCGAGCGAAGCGAGCCTGACGGCTAGTCTTATATAAAATATACGAATAGTGTGGAAAAGAGTAAAGAAGGAAAGGGAGAAATGGAGTAGAAGAGAGAAAGAAAGTTTGAGAGAGTGAACAGAGAAAGATACAGATAAGATCTCAATCAAATACTTAACTTTCAACTCAAGAAGATTCTAGTCTACGGGAATGGAGATAGAATTAGTGAGGCCATTGGAGCAGAAGTAGGATGTGGAATAGACAGAGAAAGGAAAGAACAATAAGAGAGGGACACGAGAGAGAGAACAAACTGAACAGATGGGAGACAGGAGGAGAGAGAAAGTATATAGATGTTAGTGAACGAGAAATAATGAGAGAATAATTATAGAAATAGTGGACCAGTTCAACCAGAAATTGGATAGGTGGAGAGTGGAAAAAAGAGGCGAAAAAGAGTATAGGAGAAGAATGAAGAGATAGAGAAAGGAAGAGAGATTGTAAGAGAGACTTGAAAGAGGAAGAGAGTGGGTGGAGAGTGTGAGTGAAAGAGAGTAAAGAGAGTAACAGAAAGAGAGAGTGTGAGAAAAAGTCGGAGAGACTAGATTGAGATGATGAATCAGTTGAAGCAAGAAATGTGGGGGGAAGATGCAAGCATGAGGAAGATGAGGTAAAAAGAGGTAGACTAACGAGGAACATAACGAGAGAGAGAAAGAGGAAGAGAGAGACAAAGAGAGGAACGGTAAGAAACATAATGATATGTGGGGGAGGATGAGAGGATGAAGGAAAGGAGGAGACAAAAATAGAAAGAGTAAGAAACAAATTGAAAGTGTGTATCTGCAAGAAAGAGAGAGAGGAATTGAGAGCGAGGAAGGAATTAAGAGAGAGAGATCGTGGATCGTGGAGCATGTGCGTGAATGAATGGATGAACAGAGTGACGTGAATCGTGAATAAAGCCATTAGTTTCCATGGTTTATCCGGTGTATAGTGCAAAGTACGGAGAGAGTCCCGGCCTTAACCTTGTTGGTCTTGAATACCCCTTTTACCCTTTACCACCTTCCCCTCTCACCCCACCCCCCTCTTAGACACAAGGTGGTTTATTCCACCTACATCCGTCTCCACCTTCAACATAGAGGCTCCATCTATTTTGTAGTTCTCTCTGTTATCTCTGTACTACGTGTATCCTCATGTCGTACATTAGCCTATCAATTTTATTATGCACATAAAAAGTATATGAACACAACCATAATATGCAAACATAAGACAAAATGATTGTGATAGAAAAATGTAGCTTCACTTTCTTTAAAACCTGCGTATTGTAACCACACATTATATTTGTAGAGAAATTTATTTTCCTACAGTTACGTTGAAAAGTGGCCATTGCTGCACTGATTACAGAACGCAAAGAATCACTTTTCCGCTCTGGTGCGGGAAAAATTTTTCCAGGACTCCAGATTTGCAACATGGCAACGCAAATATGTTAGTAGGTTATATGGAGCAACAGTGCAGCAAAATCAAAATTAAGTTAGTAACTGTGACTGGGGTGCGTTATAAGATCTTGATGGGGTGGACAACAGTGGATGACAGCAGTTGACAGCACACAGCCGCCATTCAAACCACATACTACATTCTATTTATTTATTAATAATAAAATACACAGATATACATTTGATGGATTTCAGGCATTTTACCCATAATTACCCACTTTTCATATTCAATGGTAACTCTAGGAAAAACTTCATGTGAAATACGTGCGCAAAGTTCCTCTGCTGCACTCAAGAAACCATTCCGCCCTCGCTACGGCTCGGGCGTAAACGTTTCTTTCGGTGCAGCAAACTGTCACTTTGCGCACTAGTTGCACAAATAACTATTCTAAATCAAATCAAATCAATTTTTATTGCCTTAAAAATGATCACAAATAAATACAGATTACAAAATTGATATTTTAGAATAAGAAGTATAATTTTCAACATAATAATATACTAATCGGTGAAGCCAGCAAAACCATAGTTTGAGTGCCGGTGACGAGTACAAAACAGAAAACGATACTATCACTTCCAATAGAAAAACATTGATTCAACAAGGTGAGCCAAACTTTAATATTATAATAACATACAATTCAATCAAGGTGAAATTGGGGAAAACACATATTTATACTGTATGTAAGTTGATGGCAATTCTAGAGAAAAAAAATCAAATTGTGTTGTAAATAGGTGAAAAACATTTGTTGATTTAATCCAATCAATTGTACTTTCCTTGCCCTATCACCATAGGTAAGGAAAGTATTGCTTTCCGAAAAATTTAAGGTACCTACCCTAATTTCATATTTTCTATACGTTTCATTACTTTCCTTGCCCTATTACCATAGGTAAGGAAAGTATTGCTTTGCGAAAAAAATTAAGGTACCCCAATTTCTAAATTTCTATATGTTTCAAGGTCTCCTGAGTCCAAAAAGTGGTTTTTGGGTTGGTTTGTATGTGTGGTGTATGAGTGTATGAGTGTATGATGTGCGTCTGTGTACACGATATTCATCTCCCAATTGACGGAATGACTTGAAATTTGGAACTTAAGGTCCTTACACTATAAGGATCCGACACGAACAATTTCGATCAAATGCAATTCAAGATGGCGGCTAAAATGGCTAAAATGTTGTCAAAAACAGGGTTTTTCGCGATTTTCTCGAAAACGGCTTTAACGATTTTGATCAAATTCATACCTAAAATAGTCATTGATAAGCTCTATCAACTACCTCAAATCCCATATCTGTGAAAATTTCAGGAGCACTGCACCATCTATGCAAGTTTGATTTTAGATTCCCAATTATCAGGCTTCAGATACAGTTTAAACAAAAAATTCAAGTGGAAAAGATTGAGCATGAAAATCGCTACAATTAATGTTCAGTAACATTTTCATCTAAATCGAAAATAAGCTGCAAACTGTTGGCAACTGTTGATTCTATTGAATCATTCACTATGAAGAGATAGCAGACCTCGTGTGCCTCCAACTTATTGTCCTATCACCAGCTGTTCTCATATCTTTGAATAGTAGACTTGAGATTCGCGAGAACACTAGCGTCAAGTCATCAATTCTCAACGGCAAGGAAAGTTGTGTGAGTGCGCCACACCAATTTTTTGTAGTATTTGAGTTAGTGATGCTATCTAAATTAAATTTCGGGTAACAGCTTGAAAATTCTATCTACTGCATAGGGGAACTGTCTACGGCACTATTAGGTCTGCCCTGGAAACACTGTAATTTGATGGCGATCTGAAATTGTAAGCTGGAATGTATGGAGTGAATGTATTTTGGATCTATTGATAAAGTATTGAATTTTCTATATAGAGTTATCTCACTGTCAGAACCGGGAATTCTTCATAAAGTAAGTGACCTTTCTACACATTGATTCGTAGATTATTGTCGGAATATCATTTTGCCCACCT
The DNA here is from genome assembly GCF_014356525.2 of Nilaparvata lugens. Lineage (NCBI taxonomy): Eukaryota > Metazoa > Arthropoda > Insecta > Hemiptera > Delphacidae > Nilaparvata > Nilaparvata lugens. The sequence continues at coordinate 16,711,638 of NC_052516.1, forward strand.
AGATTATGATCATAGAAACATTTGCATCGAGATCTTGTAAATAGTTTGTCGTCTGAGCAAAATAAAGCTGCGTTTACACCAGAGTTATAAATAAAATGTTAATAAGTTAATCCTTATACAGTGTGCTCTCAGATGCGAGGAGCACGAATCTGGAATCGAAATTAAAAAATTCCTTACCGTTCAGGAGATATGGTCAATTGAAAATATTCTGAGATTCTTCGTTTTACTGTTTCGAAATGCTGTAGATTCTATCTCATTGAACGTAACTTGACAAACACTTATGTTCATCATGTGTATGATACGTTATGTTCAATCTAATAGATCTATAATGATCAAGTTAATAACATTTTGTTAATAACTTTGGTGTAAACGCAGCTCAAATCATGCTCATCGAAAATGTTTTTAATCCATTTATTGGTTCAATGATACAAAATTATTTAGAAAAGTAGTACTTTAATATGTTGAAGTGCGTTTTGGATTAGGATCTAGGATTACCTGAAACTCTCTGTCATCACCTCTTACATCTCTCTCACTGGTCTTATCTCTCTCTCCCCTCCACTACTGAAATTCTCTCTCTGATTTCAATTCATCTCATTTCATCCACCATTCAGAAGCTTATCCTACACATCATACAAAGCCAGACGGCACTCTACCTGGTACAATGGGCCTTCTAATGGCCTGGCCCATACGGAGATTCAATTGAACAACAAGATCCTCTGAATACAATTCTCGAAACCCACTTGTCCTGTTTGAAACTTGCATGAACACATGATTGCATGAATTCACAACTGTACAATTCTATGATTCTGAGGATTCATTAGTGTATAAATCTATGATGCATGTATGATTGCATGAATATTACAATTGTATGAATTCACAACTGTACAATTCTATGAAATTATAATTCTAGGATTCTGAGGATTCATTAGAGTATGAATCTATTATGTATGTATGATTGCATGAATATACAATTGTATGAAGTCGTGATTGTATGAATTCACAACTATACAATTCTATGAGATTATAATTCTATGATTATGTGGATTCATTAGTGTATAAATCTATGATGTATGTATGATTGCATGAATATTACAAGTGTATGACTCTTGTATGAAGACATGATTGCGGGAATTCACAACTGTATAATATTCTATGAAATTATAATTCTATGATTCTGAGGATTTATGGATGTATAATTTATTCTAATTTGCACCTATGATGGCATAAATACACAACTGTATGACTATATGAAATCATCATTCTAATTATAATTTGAACTATGATTCCAGTTCTATATAATGTATTGTATTGTGATTGCTTTATTGTATTATTAATTGGATTCATAATTGTATTATTCTAGTACGTACGATGGCATAGATTCTCCAATAATTGTATGAATCTCAAAAGTTCCGATTCTATTTCATATGAATTGGTAATGAATGAACTCACAATATTTTATGATTTCAAAATGTTTTGATTCTACAATCATAATTGTTTCAGGCAGTAGAATTGTCTGATTCCACAAAGTTTTGATTCTACCTAAAGTCGTGTCCACACTGAACAAATGTTCGACATACAAGTTCGGCAAACATGTTTGTTGAGAAGCTCAGGGGCAAACATTTCAAAAAGTTTGGACAATCAAATTCAAATTCAAATTTATTTATTCAAGTAAGTCACAATACATTCTGGTCTATACACGAATCTACAATAATTACAGTACAACAGCTAATTATGCAACAAATTTCACACATTATGAAAACTTATTAATTACAATGAAGATTGAATGGAACATTAGAATATTGATAATATAGTATTGTAGTGTAACTACATAAATCAGCGGTGTTTCAACAATGAATAATGATAACTTCAATGAATAAATATACACCCCACAATAAATTATATGTGTTGGGGTATAAACCCCCTGTTTTATCATTGTTTGTCAAACAAAAATTACCGTTTTTACAAACATTTTTAGGGTCGACAGCTGTAAAACAGCTGTAAACATAAAACCTGTTCTTCCCACTTACAAATATTTTGTTTGGTGACGCGTCCACACTGGCTACGGGCAAACATTGCTTGTCAAACATGATAAAATTTGCCCAAACGTTTTCAACAAACATGTTTGTCGAACATTTGTCAGTGTGGGCTCGGCTTAAGAGGTGATGACAGTATAATGTAATGATGCATCTGCTCTAAGGGAGTCATGATTCTATAATTGCTTGAATGATCGATAAATGTGTTCCAAACGGATACAAAGTTGTATAAAATTCACTCATCTATTTATTGGATGAAGCGAGCAATTAGCCCACATTATTCACAGAAAAATACTCAAATATTGTTTGAATGTACCATGAATGTGTGCCAAATAGAGTAATGATTGTATAACTGTACATAACCTCCCCCAGCTCAGAAGAGTAACCACACCAAGCGTTTTCATTTTCCAATTTCTTCCTCATTAAAAATTCCCATTGTTGGCTGCAAGCATGAAGCTCTGCATTCCTGAATGGTCTTGTTGCAGTTATTAATTTGGAAACCCAGGGATGATACTTGAGTTTTCGTATTCAAATAACGTTGGTTTAGGAAATACCCAACAGTCCTGACTTTTAAGTTTATCAACATGCTCTCACTATTACTCTGACTGAATAAATTTACCCTCAACCACATTCTGCAACGACTGGGTCAGTATTTCAACCGTTTGGAGCGAATATAAAAATCTGGTGTGGTGCACTCACACAACTTTCCTTGCCGTTATGAAAATTGATCAACTGACGCTAGTGTTCCCGCGCATCTCAAGTCTACTTTTCTAAGATCTGAGCCAGCTGGTGACAGGACAATAGCGCTGCAGACACACGAAGTCTGCTATCTCTTCATAGTGAATGATTTAATAGAATCAACAATAATTTGCAATTGAATAATCACATTTTCTCAAATTTAAAGCTTATTTTCAATTTTAGGTGAAAATGTTACTGAACATTAATTGTAGAGATTTTTATGCTCAATCTTTTCCACTTGATTTTTTTTGTTTAAATTGTATCTGAAGCCTGATAATTGGAATCTAAAACCAAACTTTGCATAGATGGTGCAGTGCTCCTGAAATTTTTACAGATATGAGACTTGTGGCAGTTGATAGAGCTTATCAATGACTTTTCTAGGTATGAATTTGATCAAAATCGTTGGAGCCGTTTTCGCGAAAATCGCGAAAAACCCTTTTTTTGACAACATATTCGCCATTTTAGCCGCCATATTGAATTGCATTTGATCGAAAATGTTCGTGTCGGATCCTTATAGTATAAGGACCTTAAGTTCCAAATTTCAAGTCATTCCGTTAATTGGAGAAGAGATATCGTGTACACAGACGCACATACACTCATACACACACACACACACACACACACCACACACACACACACACACACACACACACAACACACACACACACACCACACACACACACACCACACACACACACACCACACACACACACACACACACCACACACACACACACCACACACACACACACACACACACACACCACACTTCAAACTAAAAACTAAAAACTTTCCTATCTTACAGATGATTTGACGATATTTTTCACTTATTTGACATGGTTATAGTACAGAGGTTTGTATGTATTTCCAACTATCGTTAATATTCCTGACAAGTTCAGTTGATAATATCCAACTTTCTGGCCCGGTTGCACAGAAGCCGGTTAAATTATAACCGTGGTTAATACACGAGAACAATAAGAGAATGCCTTTTTGATAAGACGGCTTTTCTGATGGTTCTCGTGGGATTAATCATGATTAAAATTTACCGGCTGTTGTGCAACCGGCGCTCTGTGTGTTATGGAGATGATGTTGTGGTGGATATCCATATTGAATGGAAACCACCTATTTAGTAAGACTACATACAAAAATTGAAAACCAATGTACGCCGATACGTATTGTGGAGAATAAAAAAATATATTGAGAAGGGTACTCTGATTTCAAATTTTTATTTTCAACTGTGACATCAGACCTAAGTCAGCCAGGTCACTCGATATCACTATTATATATATACAATTTTAATGTAAATAGACGCAGCCCCCAACAAGAAAGTAAACATCAAAACTACAAATATTATACAAGGCTTGTAAAGCCTGTTCCGGTGCCCACCGCTTCCTCGGTCTTCCGACGTCCCTTTTCCCATCCAACTGTAACTTCCAAGCTTGTAGTGGAAGACGAGTTGGTGGCATACGGCGCAGGTGATTTGTCCATTTTAATCTGTATTATTTAATGATTGCTGTTAGTGTTTGCACATTGCACTCACTTCGAATTGTTTCATTACTTATGTGGTCTCGTCTCGAGTATCCTTGAATGCTGCGCAGAAACCTCATCTCTGATGCCTGAATTCGTGAGTCATCATTCTTGGTCTTCGTCATACCTCACTACCGTATGTCATTAAAGGGATGGCCATTGTCCTATAGAACTTAATCTCAGTCTTTTCTGGCCTTACCTTTATGTTCGGTGAATGACTCCACAAATTGAGTTAACTTTCCTATTTTCTGAGGTATATCACATTCTCTGTCATAGGATACATCACAGCCGAGATCTTTAAAGTTGCTCACCTGTTCCATTATTATATTATTCAGAACTATTTTGGAACGTAAGGGCCACTTGCCCCGAAATGCCATTACTTTCGATTTCTGAGCTCATATAATCATATTGAAATCTGTACTCACAGCTTGAAGCTCATGAATTGACATCTGTAGCTTATCCTCACTTTCCTGAACTATCACTGTATCCTCAGCAAACATGGGAGAGTTGAGGAAGACTCCCTGCCCAATTTTAACACCTGAGTCTACTCTTTGTCGCCAATTGCTCATCATCTTGTCAATATATATATTAAACAGCATAGGTAAAAGTGAGCATCCTTGTCTAACTCCTTTGTTTATGATCAACTCTTTCTCAGGTTCACCTTTTATACTTATCAGAACAGATGTTTTTGAATACAGTTCAGCAATGATAGTCACCAAATGTCTTGGGTAGCCTTTATTCAACATTATTTCCCACAAGAGAGTCCTATTGACATTGTCAAACGCCTTTTCCCAATCGATGAAGGCCAAATATGTTGAGCAGTTGAATTCCCGCCGTTTTTCTATGAGAATTTTCATAGTGAAGACTGCATCAATACATGAATGACCCCTCCTGAATCCCATCTGGCTCTCTGCAATCAGAGCATCTGTTATATGCTGAAGCCTTCTATCAATAGAGAAGCGAATATCTTATAGATTGTGTCCAAAAGGCTAATCCCTCTATAATTTTTAGGGTCAGTTCTATCACCTTTTTTGAAAAGAGAAATTGATATGAATATAATCCCTTTTTTCAAATATCTAACCAAAACAACTGAAAAACATGAAAACTCTAAGATAACATAGATTATAAGCGATAGAAAACGATGGAGAAGTATCTGAAAGTGAAGTAAACACGCAAGAAATACTACCCGAGTATCATTCAAAATTCAGGGAAACTGTTCTGAAATCAAAGAAAATCGTTAAAAGTCTAGAGCAAATACTACTCGAGCATCATTAGAAATTGGAGAAAACAATTCTAAAATGGGAGAAAATCGTGGAAGTCCAGAACAAATACTACTCGAGCATCATTCAAATTGCGGGAAACAATAATTCCAAAATAGAATGAAATCGTTGTAAATCCAGAACATATTGTAACCGTGCATCATTCAAATAGAGGAAAACAACTCTAAAATGAAAGGAAATCGTTGAAAGTCCAGAGAAAATACTACCCTTGCATCATTCAAAATCGAGGAAACAATTCTAAAATAAAAGGAAATCATTGAAAGTCCAGAACAAATATTACTCGTGCATCATTCAAATCGCGATGAACAATTCTAAAATGAAGAACATCGTTGTTAAGTCCAGAAAAAATACTATCCGAGCATCATTCAAAATGGCGGGAACAATTCTAAAATAGAAGGAAATCGTTGAAGGCCCAGAAAAAATACTACCCGTACATAATTCAAAATTTCGGGAGAACAATATTCTACAATAGAAGGAAATCTTTGAAAGTTCAGAGCAAATTCCACCCATGCATCCATCATTCAAATTGCGGGATACAATTCAAAAATAGAAGGAGATCTTTGTAAGTCCTGAACGAATTCTGCCCGAGCATCATTATTAAAATTGCGGGAAACAATATTCTAAAATCGAAGAAAATCGTTGTAAGTCCAGAACAAATACTACCCTAGAACCATTCAAAATATTACGGAAAACAGTTCTAAAATAGAAAGAAATCGTTGAAATTCCAGAACAAATACTACCCTAGAACCATTCAAAATATTACGGAAAACAGTTCTAAAATAGAAAGAAATCGTTGAAATTCCAGAACAAATACTACCGAACATCATTCAAATTGGGGGAAACAATTCTAAAATTGGAGGAAATCGCACAGGGGAATACAATGAAAGCCGATACGTGGTTTATAGCAGCGACAATGTAACACTGCGACAAAATCAATGACACTAATGGCTTTTCAATCAGTCGGCAGTTATCCAGTGGGCGGCTCCTAATTCACGTCAAATTGCACTGTTTTCGTGCATAAACTGGACTATTATCTTTCGTGAATCTGTGGAGTCCAGTGGCGACTGCTATTTTCAATTGTCAGCCTACAGGCGACATACGAACGATTCAACGCATCATTAATTTTGGTTTGCAGCTTTTGTAGCGGGGATTGGCTTGTTGAGAGTGGGTTGCAGGTTATTGGCTGTAACCGCGTTTCAGATTTTTCGAAATTGAAAATAAGGGTTTTTGAATTTGTCAATTATCATGAGTTGTTAAAAACAACTAAGTATCAATGAATATACTACTTAGTACTCAGTATCAATGAAGTAGTTTCCAACAAGAAATAATTGGGGCCTCATTGCACCTACAGAGTGAATATTAAGTGAATATGAAGCGGTTATTATGTTGACGAAGAATAAGCTTGAAATTTGGGACATAAACGACCTAGTTTGAGTTTCTTTTCAAGTTTTAAATTATAAATACAGTATTTTTCAGTTATCAGTGATGAATGAAGTATTCTAATTTGGTTTTCAACTTTTCTAAATTCTAAATTCCTAGTTTATAAATATTTGTACTCAAAATTGGACAAAAATCATGAAGAGTAAACATAACCTATTTCTGGACAATTTCTATCTAAATTTGGGAAAGAACAGTTTTGGGCTTTTGTTCCTTTCCCAATCATTCATAGTTGAGAATTATATTGTATTTATCGATGTATGAATAAATAAATATATTTGATTGCACATATATAATAATATATTATCGAAAAGATAACATTAGAAGATATCCCATGGTATAGGGCGTTCATGTTTCAAATTTCACTTTAAACTCAAGCCGATAGTCCTAGTAGTATTTTTCGTAAAACTATGTGACGCTGGTAGTCTCCCATTCATACTGTGCCGTTCTTAAGGTTCGTACAGATGTGCGCGCCGCGAAAATGAGCAATTCACTTTTAATCAGCTGACTATATCTGTATTTTTACAGAAACGGTAAGATACAGATATGAAAAGCTTGGCATCAGCTGATTAAAAGTGAATTGATCATGTTCGCGGCGCGTATATCTGTACGCACCTTTACACTCTCACCCGGCCAAAACAGTAATAATGGACAGTAGTCGATAGAATTCGGCTTCAGTTTACAGAAAATTCGGCTTAAAATTTGGAGCAAGACCGACCTATACCATGGGATATTATGCTGTCTTTTATCTAGTCAAAGGTTTTCTAGTGGAATATTATTTGTTTATTTGGTGATAAGAAATCTATTCAAATCCAAATTCATTCGATTCGCCATGGAAAACAAATTGAGAATGATTGAAAAAGTAAATACATTTGAAAAATTATTTGTATTATATATCAATCGATGAGTATCAGGATATACAATCATTACCTCTGAATCAATAATATATCAATCAATGAATATCACGATCTGTAATCATAACCTCTGATTCGAGTAGTATAATAGAGATAGTTTTATTCTAATTGAATATCACATTTCAATCGATTTGAATAATATGTATTGATGAGATCCGATTTCAATAATATGTTTTAATCTCTCCATCTTTATTCTTATGCATAATAATACTGATCAATGAACAGTACATCTTCAAATTAATAATTGGGATCATTTTGAAGAAAACGTACAGCGTGTTAGATACATGAAGACAAGGAAAAGTATCTCAGAAACGTGTGGTATGAAAGTTTGAGATATGAAAACATAACAGCAAAAACACATTTTCGTAGGGATCGACCGCTGAATATTTTCAGGCCATCTCTTATGAATATTTTCGCCATTTAGGGCGCATTTGCTTTCTCCCTGTCCCTCCACCCGTACCCATCCAAGATATCATCAGATAGCAAATGTGCCATGCTAAGTGAATGTGTCTCTTCTTTAGTGGTATTCTTTCTCTACTTCTTCTTCTTCTACTAATACTACACATAGTACTATCACTACTACGTTCATTTCTCCTTCTCCTTCTTCTACTTCTTCTTTTTCTTCTTTCCTTATCCTTCTTCTTTTTCTTCTTCTCTTTCTCCTTTTTCTCCTCCTCCTCCTCCTCCTTCTTTTTCATCATCATCATCATCATCATCATCATCATCATCATCATCATCATCATCATCATCATCATCATCATCATCATCATCATCATCATCATCATCATCATCATCATCATCATCATCATCATCATCATCATCATCATCATCATCATCATCATCATCATCATCATCATCATCATCATCATCATCATCATCATCATCCTCTTCTTTTTCTTATTCGTCTATTTTTATTTCGACTTTTCAAGTCCCCACTTTTACATTGTTAACATTTTCCCATGATGTGTTACGTTATTCTTCTTCCTATGTCTCCATCCTAATTTTCTATAACATTCTTCTACTTTTCTTTCATCATCCATTATTTTTCCATCACATCCATCAATTTATCCTTCTCTTCCTTCAATTCTTTCTGAGTTCTTTCACAATTTATTCACCTCTTCCAAATTCTTCTTAATATCTCTCTCACTGTGTCGCCATCTTTTTGGCCGTTATCATCACATTTCACTTGCCTGAAATTTTTTCACTACTTGCTTCATTCATTCTCTTCCCCAAATTCATCTATTTTTCTTCTCTTTCCGGAGTTTCTTCCACAATTCTCCTTTCTAAAATTTCTCTTCATATCTCTTTCGCTCTCTGGTCATTCTTAGGGCCTGATCATAACATTTATGTTCCTTAAATTTTCTTTCCACTTGCATTATCAACATAATCCACTTGCCTCCAACATTTGTCGTATTTTTGAGATGTCGTAGTTTCAAGATAGTAGTAGATGAATCATTAGCTTATTCAGATTAGTTTCTAGAGATTTTTCAAATTTGATGCCTAGTGCGATCGGACTTCCAAGATGTCCAATAATAGGTGAATTCCTAACAAAATGCAAATAAATAATGGAAAAACGATAAGACATGATAAAGGAAGAAGAGGAAAGAGTGGAAAATAAATGGAGTGGTAGTAGTTGGTTGAAGGCTATTAGTAGGAAAGTAGTTGAAAATAAACCACTTGATAATAAGTCAAGAATAAACTCTTTATCAATAAGAATATAGTGATAGGTGAGAACAATAATCAAATAACAGATTTCTGATAATCCAACTACCAACAATCAATATTACAGAACAATTATCACGTACACCCTGAGTAGCTTCAGAGGTGAGTGATTGATACCCAGGTGTTGCTCCTGGATGACTTCGCTCAGTCGTAATGTGGGCGGGGAAAGGAGGCAAGTCGAAGTTCCTCTTCCTTCTTCTTTGTGCCTCAGCTGGCGTGAACAGCACCTCCTGGTGCTTCTGATGGCGTGAAGGTCGCTCTCTTCTCTGATGACACCACTTTGATGTAATTTTGTATTGGCCTTACGGCCTCGGTTCCGCTCCAGTGAAGTAGGAAAAGGAGGGACAGACAGGATAGGGACGGCAGACAACGGTCCGCTGTGCCCTGGGGAGAAGGAAGAATAGGGACGGCAGACAACGGTCCGCTGTGCCCTGGGGAGAAGGAAGAATAGGGACGGCAGACAACGGTCCGCTGTGCCCTGGGGAGAAGGAAGAATAGGGACGGCAGACAACGGTCCGCTGTGCCCTGGGGAGAAGGAAGAATAGGACGGCAGACAACGGTCCGCTGTGCCCTGAGGGGATGGAAAGAATAGGGACGGCAGACAACGGTCCGCTGTGCCCTGGGGAGAAGGAAGAATAGGGACGGCAGACAACGGTCCGCTGTGCCCTAGGGAGATGGAGGACAGGGACGGCAGACAACGGTCCGCTGTGCCCTGGGGGAATGGGAGGTCAGGGACGGCAGACAACGGTCCGCTGTGCCCTGGGGAAATGGGAGGACAGGGACGGCAGACAACGGTCCGCTGTGCCCTAGGGAGATGGGAGGTCAGGGACGGCAGACAACGGTCCGCTGTGCCCTGGGGGAATGGAAGGTCAGGGACGGCAGACAACGGTCCGCTGTGCCCTGGGGAAATGGGAGGACAGGGACGGCAGACAACGGTCCGCTGTGCCCTGGGGAAATGGGAGGTCAGGGACGGCAGACAACGGTCCGCTGTGCCCTGGGGAAATGGGAGGACAGGGACGGCAGACAACGGTCCGCTGTGCCCTAGGGAAATGGAAGGTTAGGGACGTACGGCAGCCAACGGGCCGCTGTACCAGGGCAGGAGGTCGGGGACGTACGGCAGCCAACGGGCCGCTGTACCAGGAGCAGGGAGGTTGTGAGCGGAATGCTATGGTCTGGGGCTCGTCCGGCCTTTAAATACTCCCCCAAAGTGGAGGGGATGGAGTTGAGCCGCCGCCAGAGGCGGTGGAAATCGTCTTGATGCGCGGAAGATGGTGCGCCATCGGTACCTCCCTTATCTCCGCGGTCGGCTAGCATTGCTGATAGCCGAGCGTCTTTCAATAATATTATTCATTATTTTCTCGTCACAATTTTACTTTGTGACACCCCACTCCTACTTGGGGGGGGGGGGGTGTGTTCGGAGCCCTCTATGGCACCACCTTAAAAGGCGTGAGCCATCTAGGCATCACCTCAGAGGTGTACACCTCCCAGGCATCACCTTTAGAGGTGTATGCCGCTCAGGCATCACCTTTAGAGGTGTATGCTACTGCCTATGGGCATCATCTATGCCTGGTCTATGGGCACATATTTACGCCGTCCATCCGGTAATTGGATTTTTATACGTGGCTTGCCAGCCCGTTTGCGCTTGCCAGGTGTCGAGACTCTTTTGCAGAACACTGGATCCTTATTCCTTGAGAGTCCTGGTTTGGGATCCTGGGACTGTGGGACTACTTCATTGGTAGTTGAAGACTGCGTTTGCTCTTCCACATCCATTTCAGTTGAGTAGGGTATTGACTCCTCCACATCCATGACAGTAGGGGGTGGTATTGACTCTTCCACATCCCTCTCGGATCTTCCACTTGTATTGGTGGCTGGGGCATGAATCGTGGCCTGCCGTTCATACTCAGTCATCTCATCCCTGTGATCCATCACAATGTTGCCCCAGGATTCTTGCCTTGGAATATATGACATCTTTGCCTTTCTATCAATCAAGGCATTGGGTTCGACTCTGTTCAAACCAAACTGCATGAATATCCTTTTGTCGCGATCCTTGTTGTCCTGAGATTCGGATTGTACAGCTGATATTGTTGGGACTGCTGTTGTCTTAGTCCCCAATAAGAGAGATCGCGACATTATTGGTGGACTTGTAGGATTCAGTTGGGGAGGATCCCACTCTACCTCTCTCGTGAATGTGTGAATATTCACCCTGTGTTCACGCATAAATTCCATGCCTAATAGCAACTCTTGTCCAAGTCCATCCAGTATAGACACCACTAGTGGAACTGTGATTTGTCCTATAGTGACATTAGTTGTCAGCTTCCCATTTAATGGGGTAGATCGTCCATCAGCTAATATTGCGTGGTGATGAGTTGGTACCTTCCTTATCATCCCTATTTTTTGGAGAACTTCATAAAACTCATTACTCATATAATTAGCTTCAGCGCCAGTATCTAGCAATGCCCGACACTTTTTACCACCGATTGTCACGGTAATGAATAGTCTGTTGTCCCTTGATGACTCTTCAATTACAGGAATCCTGTGTGCTGTTCGCGTCACTGCTGTCTTATTTGGAGTTTTATTCTCCTTCTGCATATCACGGACACATTTAAGTGCTCTCTTTCCACGCCTTTTACATGGTGGGATATCGGGACAGTGTGCTCTCTAGTGCCTCGGTATCTTGTATTGCCCACCCATGGGTTCAGACTCACTGAGAGATGGTCTGTTACTAGTAGGGGTTACAACTGTCTCAACCTTGAGCCTTGTAATCTTTTTTGTGTCCTCAATCATGTGAACTCTCGAATTCTGTCTATTCTGTTTCTCCTCTGCTTTTATATGTTCATACTCCCTCGCGAATTTTTCCAATTCGTTGATACTATGAACATCTGATTGCCGAATATACAATTTGTACCGTGGGAGGAGATTCTTATACACTCTCTGTAATTTATTCTCGTCTGTAAAACCTCCTCTACGCCTCATGAGTGTCAGTACATCTTCGAGAAATTCGTCAAACAATTCACCTTCCCTTTGCTTCCTTGCCTGAATTAGATTCTCGAGGTCCTCCTCATAGGTAAGTGGGTAGTAGCGTGATCTGAAATCTGTCACAAAATTGTCCCATGATTTCCACTGGTCACGACGATTACGCATCCATAGAGTAGCTTTACCAACCAGTAATTCAGGCAGCGCGACTAGTAGCTGGTTGCCAGTGAGCCCTAGGCTTGTTGTAGCTCGTCTAGCCTTTCCAAGAAGCTAGGAGCATCTGATTGGCCGTCGAATGACAGTCTCCAGCTTCTTACCTTGTCACATACCGCCCCTGGGTCCATGAGGGGGTTTGTGTGAATATTGGTTCTAACCTCAGTGTGGGCACCTGTCACCAAGTGTTTAGTTCCCCCACTGCTTCCGCTCATTATGCCGGGTCTTGGGCTGGGATAACGTACTGCCATCTTCTTATGTTGTTCTACTAACAACTTTCTCAACTCAGCAAGTGTTCCAGATGACACTATGCCCCAATCTTGTAGAAGATTGAATGCCTCATCCTTTTCAATCTATAAATCCAGGAAACTCTGGGGTCGGCTATCACCTCGGGGTTTATGTCCTCGACCGACTGATCCTCTGTCAGCTCCTGGTGTTGAGCATCTGAATCAGACTCTCCCTGATCACTCATGATACTTACTTCGTTGCCTCGTGCCCCAAGTGCGGGCGCCAATCTATCACGTACACCCTGAGTAGCTTCAGAGGTGAGTGATTGATACCCAGGTGTTGCTCCTGGATGACTTCGCTCAGTCGTAATGTGGGCGGGGAAAGGAGGCAAGTCGAAGTTCCTCTTCCTTCTTCTTTGTGCCTCAGCTGGCGTGAACAGCACCTCCTGGTGCTTCTGATGGCGTGAAGGTCGCTCTCTTCTCTGATGACACCACTTTGATGTAATTTTGTATTGGCCTTACGGCCTCGGTTCCGCTCCAGTGAAGTAGGAAAAGGAGGGACAGACAGGATAGGGACGGCAGACAACGGTCCGCTGTGCCCTGGGGAGAAGGAAGAATAGGGACGGCAGACAACGGTCCGCTGTGCCCTGGGGAGAAGGAAGAATAGGGACGGCAGACAACGGTCCGCTGTGCCCTGGGGAGAAGGAAGAATAGGGACGGCAGACAACGGTCCGCTGTGCCCTGGGGAGAAGGAAGAATAGGGACGGCAGACAACGGTCCGCTGTGCCCTGAGGGGATGGAAAGAATAGGGACGGCAGACAACGGTCCGCTGTGCCCTGGGGAGAAGGAAGAATAGGTGACGGCAGACAACGGTCCGCTGTGCCCTAGGGAGATGGGAGGACAGGGACGGCAGACAACGGTCCGCTGTGCCCTGGGGGAATGGGAGGTCAGGGACGGCAGACAACGGTCCGCTGTGCCCTGGGGAAATGGGAGGACAGGGACGGCAGACAACGGTCCGCTGTGCCCTAGGGAGATGGGAGGTCAGGGACGGCAGACAACGGTCCGCTGTGCCCTGGGGGAATGGAAGGTCAGGGACGGCAGACAACGGTCCGCTGTGCCCTGGGGAAATGGGAGGACAGGGACGGCAGACAACGGTCCGCTGTGCCCTGGGGAAATGGGAGGTCAGGGACGGCAGACAACGGTCCGCTGTGCCCTGGGGAAATGGGAGGACAGGGACGGCAGACAACGGTCCGCTGTGCCCTAGGGTGATGGGAGGTCAGGGACGGCAGACAACGGTCCGCTGTGCCCTGGGGAAATGGGAGGACGGGGACGGCAGACAACGGTCCGCTGTGCCCTAGGGAGATGGGAGGACAGGGACGGCAGACAACGGTCCGCTGTGCCCTAGGTATATGGGAGGACAGGGACGGCAGACAACGGTCCGCTGTGCCCTAGGTAGATGGGAGGACAGGGACGGCAGACAACGGTCCGCTGTGCCCTAGGGAAATGGAAGGTTAGGGACGTACGGCAGCCAACGGGCCGCTGTACCAGGGCAGGAGGTCGGGGACGTACGGCAGCCAACGGGCCGCTGTACCAGGAGCAGGGAGGTTGTGAGCGGAATGCTATGGTCTGGGGCTCGTCCGGCCTTTAAATACTCCCCCAAAGTGGAGGGATGGAGTTGAGCCGCCGCCAGAGGCGGTGGAAATCGTCTTGATGCGCGGAAGATGGTGCGCCATCGGTACCTCCCTTATCTCCGCGGTCGGCTAGCATTGCTGATAGCCAAGCGTCTTTCAATAATATTATTTATTATTTTCTCGTCACAATTTTACTTTGTGACACAATAATAAAATATTACAGATTTCCAATAACCTGAATAACCAAAATCAAAATTTTCAATAATCAATTGCAGAGAAATGTGATGAATCAATTGAATAAAAATTTGTAATTCAGATAACATAGAAGTTGGAAATATTGAACTCAATAAATTCATCATAAAATCATTAAAAATAAATTATTTATAAGATAAAGTAAATATAAGTTTTCTAGTGGGGGAAACCTAATTTAATACTCTTCATTTTGATTTATAACCCAAGTTTCAATTGTTTCCCTGATTAAATACAGATTTTCAAAGCTGTGGTATTTTTTTTGAATCACCTGTAGAATCAAATGATAGGGAAGACCAGTGATGAAAAATAGAAGGAGTAAGAGAAAAAGTAGAAGGTATAAAAGGAAAGAAGGAAAACATGCAATAAAATAGAAGAAGAAGAGATGTTGAAGAAGTTTGAATGTAGGGGATATCCAGCAATGATGGCGACTGAGCATTATGACATTCCTTTAAAGGGAATTTCACATGCGAAGCTATTTTCGCCTTCTCCCTATCACTGGCTGGTTCTTCCGTTCATTCTTTATCTCATTTTATACGTTTTTTCTTCTTCACCCAACTATTTTCCAGGATGCTTCACACGTTCATGGTCTCGATCAATTCACTCCTATTATAATATGCTATTCATAGGAATAGTGGATAATGTCCTATATTTTTTTATTAATGTCCTTTTTTTCTATAAATAGGATGATGTTTTATTGGGCTGTCTGATAAAATAATATAATTATTTCCAATTGATAATGATTCTTCATCTAATTTTATACGGCTATTTGATATAATTTCAATTTCTATTTATTTATTTCAATGCACAATGTCAATAAATACAATTCACATATATATTTTTATCCCTCCAGCTTTTAGCTATTTGAGGGATGAATTATATAATAGCCTACGATGTTTACTGTTGATAAAAAATATTTATCTATTTCTGTAGGGCTACTTGATAAAATAATATCCATCTACACAATGAGCTGAGAATAATGTACAATGTAC
Organism: Nilaparvata lugens; assembly: GCF_014356525.2. Classification (NCBI taxonomy): domain Eukaryota; kingdom Metazoa; phylum Arthropoda; class Insecta; order Hemiptera; family Delphacidae; genus Nilaparvata; species Nilaparvata lugens. The sequence goes on from NC_052516.1 coordinate 16,727,573, forward strand.
TACAGTATTTCTAACAAAATAATTTATTCCAAATCAAGATAAATATTTTCAATTGAAAACTATTATCATTGTAATTAATAGTAAAAAAATCATAATAAATGCTATAAGATACTCTGAAAGAATTCATTAATGAAAATAATTAATTGATGAGAGAATTAACTAATGAAAATAAATAGCATCCTTCAATAGAAAAATAACTATATCGAAAACAAAATGAATTGCTGGAAAGAAATTAGATGACTCAATACTACCAATCAAGTGAAAATGTTCAAATGAACATCTCTTTGGTGACACAATCAAACAATGACACAAAGAACCTCTCTTCAAAGTACAATTAACGGTCATTTTTCAAAACATGCTGATTTTGACAAAGTCGCATGTGTTCCATACATTACATAATTTCATTCGTCATAACCACTATATTGATTCATATTCTAGCACTTCACATTAATATACTATCCACAATTTCTAATTTTCGAGTCTCGTAACAGGTAGCTCTGCCAAGAAGATCCGGTCCATATATTGTTAATTCCAATCCATAAAAATAATAAACTCACTTTTCTAAAACGAAATACTATTCAAAATTCTAATCCACGAGCCTTGTAACAGGTAGCTCTGCCATGAAGATCCGTAAGGTATGAAAATTCCAATCCATAAAAATAATAAACTCGCTTCTCTAAAACGAGATAACACTTTTAAAAGCTTAAAAATGTTGGAGAAGTCTGACAAGGAGTTCCTGAATTCATTAGTTTCTTAGTTCATTAGGCCTACTTCACACAATTTTCTTCCAATTCTCTAGCCGGTCTTTCCAAGTATCAATAAATCTGTGGTTTTTCGACAATTTCTTAGTCTTTTAATTTAATATTCATTATTTCCATGGTTTCTTAGTATCTTAGTTTCATAGTTTCTTAGTCTCTTAGTTTCTTAGTTTCTTAGTATCTTATTTTCTCAGTTTCTTAGTTTCTAAGGCGGGATGCACACCGGAGAAACGCATTTCGTGAAGCCCTCTTTCATGAAAGTTGTTTCATGCAATCCGTTTCACTCGCGCATGCATACAAAAGAAACGTTCCCTGCTTAATCTTATCTATCAGTCGATTGCGAGCAACTTTCGTTTTACGTTTCCTGGAACTTTTTTCACGAAACGCGTTTCTCTGGTGTGCATCCCGCCTTAGTTTCTTAGTTTCTAAGTTTCTTAGTTTCTTAGTTTCTTAGTTTCTTAGTTTCTTAGTTTCTTAGTTTCTTAGTTTCTTAGTTTCTTAGTTTCTTAGTTTCTTAGTTTCTTAGTTTCTTAGTTTCTTAGTTTCTTAGTTTCTTAGTTTCTTAGTTTCTTAGTTTCTTAGTTTCTTAGTTTCTTAGTTTCTTTGTTTCTTAGTTTCTCAGTTTCTTATTTTCTTAGTTGCTTGGTTTCTCAGTTCCTTAGGCCTACATGGCACGAATCTATTCTTATTCTCAACTCTTTGAGCCTTGTAACAGGTAGCTCTGCTATAAACAATTGATTCATAACTTGAAAATTCCATTTGGCGAATCGATGTGATCATAACGAGGTTTGCGTGGCTTTCCAGAATGGCTGTTTACTGCTAAGATTCACTCAAAATGGTCAGCATTCCCAACGTATAACACCAATGATTCTTAGTTTCTTAGTTTCTTAGTTTCTAAGTTTCTTAGTTTCTTAGTTTCTTAGTTTCTTAGTTTCTTAGTTTCTTAGTTTCTTAGTTTCTTAGTTCTTAGTTTCTTAGTTTCTTAGTTTCTTAGTTTCTTAGTTTCTTAGTTTCTTAGTTTCTTAGTTTCTTAGTTTCTTAGTTTCTTAGTTTCTTAGTTTCTTAGTTTCTTTGTTTCTTAGTTTCTCAGTTTCTTATTTTCTTAGTTGCTTGGTTTCTCAGTTCCTTAGGCCTACATGGCACGAATCTATTCTTATTCTCAACTCTTTGAGCCTTGTAACAGGTAGCTCTGCTATAAACAATTGATTCATAACTTGAAAATTCCATTTGGCGAATCGATGTGATCATAAACGAGGTTTGCGTGGCTTTCCAGAATGGCTGTTTACTGCTAAGATTCACTCAAAATGGTCAGCATTCCCAACGTATAACACCAATGATTCTTAGTTTCTTAGTTTCTTAGTTTCTAAGTTTCTTAGTTTCTTAGTTTCTTAGTTTCTTAGTTTCTTAGTTTCTTAGTTTCTTAGTTTCTTAGTTTCTTAGTTTCTTAGTTTCTTAGTTTCTTATTTTCTTAGTTTCTTAGTTTCTTAGTTTCTTAGTTTCTTAGTTTCTTAGTTTCTTAGTTCTTAGTTCTTAGTTTCTTAGTTTCTTAGTTTCTTAGTTTCTTAGTTTCTTAGTTTCTAGTTTCTTAGTTTCTTAGTTTCTTAGTTTCTTAGTTTCTTAGTTTCTTAGTTTCTTAGTTTCTTAGTTTCTTAGTTTCTTATTTTCTTAGTTTCTTAGTTTCTTAGTTCTTAGTTTCTTAGTTTCTAGTTTCTTAGTTTCTTAGTTTCTTAGTTTCTTTTTTTTCTTATTTTCTTAGTTTCTTAGTTTCTTAGTTTCTTAGTTTCTTAGTTTCTTAGTTTCTTAGTTTCTTAGTTTCTTAGTTTCTAGTTTCTTAGTTTCTTAGTTTCTTAGTTTCTTAGTTTCTTAGTTTCTTAGTTTCTTAGTTTCTTAGTTTCTTAGTTTCTTAGTTTCTTAGTTTCTTAGTTTCTTAGTTTCTTAGTTTCTTAGTTCTTTGTTTCTTAGTTTCTTAGTTTCTTAGTTTCTTAGTTTCTTAGTTTCTTAGTTTCTTAGTTCTTAGTTTCTTAGTTTCTTAGTTTCTTAGTTTCTTAGTTCTTAGTTTCTTAGTTTCTTAGTTTCTTAGTTTCTTAGTTTTTAGTTTCTTAGTTTCTTAGTTTCTTAGTTTCTTAGTTTCTTAGTTTCTTAGTTTCTTAGTTTCTTAGTTTCTTAGTTTCTTAGTTTCTTAGTTTCTTATTTTCTTAGTTGCTTGGTTTCTCAGTTCCTTAGGCCTACATGGCACGAATCTATTCTTATTCTCAACTCTTTGAGCCTTGTAACAGGTAGCTCTGCTATAAACAATTGATTCATAACTTGAAAATTCCATTTGGCGAATCGATGTGATCATAAACGAGGTTTGCGTGGCTTTCCAGAATGGCTGTTTACTGCTAAGATTCAGTCAAAATGGTCAGCATTCCCAACGTATAACACCAATGATTCTTAGTTCTTAGTTTCTTAGTTTCTTAGTTTCTAAGTTTCTTAGTTTCTTAGTTTCTTAGTTTCTTAGTTCTTAGTTTCTTAGTTCTTAGTTTCTTAGTTTCTTAGTTTCTTAGTCTTAGTTTTTCTTAGTTTCTTAGTTTCTTAGTTTCTTAGTTTCTTAGTTTCTTAGTTTCTTAGTTTCTTAGTTTCTTAGTTTCTTAGTTTCTTAGTTTCTAAGTTTCTAGTTTCTTAGTTTCTTAGTTTCTTAGTTTCTTAGTTTCTTAGTTTCTTAGTTTCTTAGTTTCTTAGTTTCTTAGTTTCTTAGTTTCTTAGTTTCTTAGTTTCTTAGTTCTTAGTTTCTTAGTTTCTTAGTTTTTAGTTTCTTAGTTTCTTAGTTTCTTAGTTTCTTAGTTTCTCAGTTTCTTATTTTCTTAGTTGCTTGGTTTCTCAGTTCCTTAGGCCTACATGGCATGAATCTATTCTTATTCTCAACTCTTTGAGCCTTGTAACAGGTAGCTCTGCTATAAACAATTGATTCATAACTTGAAAATTCCATTTGGCGAATCGATGTGATCATAAACGAGGTTTGCGTGGCTTTCCAGAATGGCTGTTTACTGCTAAGATTCACTCAAAATGGTCAGCATTCCCAACGTATAACACCAATGATTCTTAGTTTCTTAGTTTCTTAGTTTCTTAGTTTCTAAGTTTCTTAGTTTCTTAGTTTCTTAGTTCTTAGTTTCTTAGTTCTTAGTTTCTTAGTTTCTTAGTTTCTTAGTTTCTTAGTTTCTTAGTTTCTAGTTTCTTAGTTTCTTAGTTTCTTAGTTTCTTAGTTTCTTAGTTTCTTAGTTCTTAGTTTCTTAGTTTCTTAGTTTCTTAGTTTCTTAGTTTCTAAGTTTCTTAGTTTCTTAGTTTCTTAGTTTCTTAGTTTCTTAGTTCTTAGTTTCTTAGTTTCTTAGTTTCTTAGTTTCTTAGTTCTTAGTTTCTTAGTTTCTTAGTTTCTTAGTTTCTTAGTTTTTAGTTTCTTAGTTTCTTAGTTTCTTAGTTTCTTAGTTTCTTAGTTTCTTAGTTTCTCAGTTTCTTATTTTCTTAGTTGCTTGGTTTCTCAGTTCCTTAGGCCTACATGGCATGAATCTATTCTTATTCTCAACTCTTTGAGCCTTGTAACAGGTAGCTCTGCTATAAACAATTGATTCATAACTTGAAAATTCCATTTGGCGAATCGATGTGATCATAAACGAGGTTTGCGTGGCTTTCCAGAATGGCTGTTTACTGCTAAGATTCACTCAAAATGGTCAGCATTCCCAACGTATAACACCAATGATTCCCATTCAAACAAAGCTGACAGTCGAAAGTTGGATGATTTATTATGTTTGCTACACAGGGCACTCACCCTCACGCGATGATTTAATGCGAGAAGGAAAAAGAAAGAAAATAGGGGAACCACAAAGAGGAGAGAGAGAGGGGAGAAAAGAGGGGAGAGGAAAAATATTGTAACTAGAAGGCGAAGTCTTGAAAATATTCAGAGCTGTTTTGATTGTGTGAGCTGTTTATTGAGGGTGAGACTTCAAGAAAAACTTCACAGGGGACGATTACAAGTCAACATCAGAAAAAGAAATATAGAAATAGGGGAGGATACAGCTATGTGAGAAAGTGGTTGAATATGGAAGCTCTTAGAATGCAGAGCATTTTGGAAGAGTATCATACTATTCAAAGAGTCCAGAATATGAGGAGAAAATATAGGGTAAACGGATGTAATAGTCATTATAGTTTGTATTCTCTTATAGTCGTTATAGTTTGAAGTTTATATTTTTCTATGGTAGAGGTCTTAGTTGACTAAGAGAGATCTACCTTCCTCCTTCTTCTTCTTCTTCTTCTTTTTATCCTCTTCTTCTTCTTCCTCTTCTTCTTCTTCTTCTTCTTCTTCTTCTTCTTCTTCTTCTTCTTCCTTCTCTTCTTCTTCTTCTTCTTCGTCTTCTTCTTCTTTCTTCTTCTTCTCTTCTTCTTCTTCTCTTCTTCTTCTTCTCTTCTTCTTCTTCTTCTTCTTCTTCTTCTTCTTCTTCTTCTTCTTCTTCTTCTTCTTCTTCTTCTTCTTCTTCTTCTTCTTACAATCAAGGATTAGGCTATAGCCAGTTCCGACACACATCCAGCTGCTCTACGATTTGTTATGTATAATAATAATTTTTATTCAAATATTAAATAAGAGAGATTTGAAGTGAAACAAAGACAAATTTGCAAAAGAACCGTGGGGAAAGAGATGGAAAGGAGAATACAAATAAGGATTCTAGAAAGAAAAACCTATGGATATTGAGCGCGATAAAAAGGAAGCAAAAGGAATACATTGAAGAATGATGATGCACAGTATGAGTTCAGTAGGACATTGTTAGGCAAAATTCGATAAGATGTAGAAACGTTTAGAAACGATGTTGAATTCTCAGAAAACGTAGAATACAAGTGGAATCCATTTGTAGAAGATGCGAACTGTTTTTCAGAAATAGAGAGGGAACTGATGAGAGTAAAGAATCCTATACGAGGAATTCATAAGACTTTGATCCATACAGGAAAAACGTCGGGAAATTCTGGGAAAATCGCTGAATCCGATACTGTATTAGAAATAGGAGGAGTTCATAGAGTTTCCAATAAACATTAGATGAGTTATGAGATAACGGAACCCATGCAGAAATACAAATATAGAAATAGGGGAGGATACAGCTATGTGAGAAAGTGGTTGAATATGGAAGCTCTTAGAATGCAGAGCATTTTGGAAGAGTATCATACTATTCAAAGAGTCCAGAATATGAGGAGAAAATATAGGGTAAACGGATGTAATAGTCATTATAGTTTGTATTCTCTTATAGTCGTTATAGTTTGAAGTTTATATTTTTCTATGGTAGAGGTCTTAGTTGACTAAGAGAGATCTACCTTCCTCCTTCTTCTTCTTCTTCTTCTTTTTATCCCTCTTCTTCTTCTTCCTCTTCTTCTTCTTCTTCTTCTTCTTCTTCTTCTTCTTCTTCTTCTTCTTCTCCTTCTTCTTCTTCTTCTTCTTCTTCGTCTTCTTCTTCTTCTTCTTCTTCTTCTTCTTCCTCTTCTTCTTCTTCTTCTTCTTCTTCTTCTTCTTCTTCTTCTTCTTCTTCTTTCTTCTTCTTCTTCTTCTTCTTCTTCTTCTTCTTCTTACAATCAAGGATTAGGCTATAGCCAGTTCCGACACACATCCAGCTGCTCTACGATTTGTTATGTATAATAATAATTTTTATTCAAATATTAAATAAGAGAGATTTGAAGTGAAACAAAGACAAATTTGCAAAAGAACCGTGGGGAAAGAGATGGAAAGGAGAATACAAATAAGGATTCTAGAAAGAAAAACCTATGGATATTGAGCGCGATAAAAAGGAAGCAAAAGGAATACATTGAAGAATGATGATGCACAGTATGAGTTCAGTAGGACATTGTTAGGCAAAATTCGATAAGATGTAGAAACGTTTTAGAAACGATGTTGAATTCTCAGAAAACGTAGAATACAAGTGGAATCCATTTGTAGAAGATGCGAACTGTTTTTCAGAAATAGAGAGGGAACTGATGAGAGTAAAGAATCCTATACGAGGAATTCATAAGACTTTGATCCATACAGGAAAAACGTCGGGAAATTCTGGGAAAATCGCTGAATCCGATACTGTATTAGAAATAGGAGGAGTTCATAGAGTTTCCAATAAACATTAGATGAGTTATGAGATAACGGAACCCATGCAGAAATACAAAGTAAGTTAGAAGATGTAGGAAGAAAACTGTAATGTGAGATTGAAAATACTGATTGAAGATTCATGTAATAAGCAAGCAGGACGACATGATAAAAACATATCTATAGAATGTAATAAAATATAATTCAATCCAATTTAACTTTTTGTTTCTATTGGACATACTAAGTCTTTGTTATACAGCCATACAGAGTGTCTCACTAAAGGTGTAACAGTCAAAGTACAGAATACAGTCAAAGCACAGTATTCTGTGGTCAAGGATAATAGATTATACATGAAATTTGCAACAAGTGTCCAGTAAAATTCTCTTATAACGACCACATTTTTAGGTCTATCGATTTTTCGATATTTTTGAAAAACGTCCAATTTCCTCCTCTCCAAATTCCTTCCTCTTTTCATCTAGTCTATATCCTTCGAATACGATTTTGACTGATATTTTTATAGTTATTGACGTTTTTTAAACATATAGAAGAATCTATGAAACTAGAAAACTAAGGTCCATATGAGAAAATTATCCCGTCATTTTTTGTTACAAATTTCATGTCGAATTCATGTTTTTGACTGCTACACCTTTTGTGGGTGATCTATGAAATTTATTACCTACATTGAACTTGTTGGTATAGAATAAATATTCTTTGTATTTCATAACCTGGTTTTCAACTGATAAAAATCTCTACATAGGAAAAGTAACTTAATAAAATTACTGGAAGATATACTATGAACAAACAATACAATAGTATTCAGCGTCGATATTCAAGTAATATGACTACTTACTCACATATGGATTCATGAAACACATCATCATCACAAACCTGAAAAAAAAAGAAAAATATAATTGAAATAATATCCAATCTATCCATGGTATTAATTGATGATCATTACTATTACAATTTTACATATTACACAAAGAATAAGAATTTCCAATTGAGAGATTCATTGGTTCCAAATCAATATTTTATTTGGTGATCCAATCAATAACCTATATAATAAAGGAAAAAATTGGCTTAAACACGTACAGGATAGGAAATTCACGAATGACATCATCACGTCTGAACTACTCAACCAATTACCTTGAAATTTTGCATAATAGATTCCTAATTTACCGAGGATAGGTTATAGGCCTATTTAAAATTTTCCAAAATTTCAGTCGGCCAAGTTATTAGTTTGTTAACTTTCCAAAATGACCTTTGCGGAGCACGGGTTACCTGCTAGTGTTCAATGAAATAATCACATCTGTGAATCACATTAAGAATTAAGTTTGTTTTTCGGAAACTCTTCAAGATTATATTTTTAATATGTGAATATTTCCTATTTTAGTTATAATAATGTGAAATATTTCTTCTATGTTTAGTTTTGAAGCATCAAATTTGAAAATCCACTTTGTGAAAATACTTGAGGACTGAAAATTTGTGAATTGAAGAACTAGAGAAGACTTAACCTATCTCGGACTATGTGTTATCTCAATTCGAGAGAGGAATAGCACAAGGTTACCTAATTTTTCCTCTCCCTATCATTTTGAATATCGGGGCTCCGAGCTTCGCTCGTTATCTTTATTTAGTGATAAACAGAACACAATTCTCTAGAATGATCGCGTTTATATTTTTACAGCTGGCTATACGTCAGCTTATGAATTTCGGGAAAACGATATTTTGATTTTCCACAGAATCACTCGCTCACTTTTTACTATCCACAGACGACGAAAGTCTCAGCTGTTCCAGCCAAGGATGAATCATGCTTTTAATGTCGTTCCGCGAGTTTTTATATTTTAAACCTACTATGTTCCAAATTTAGTGAAAATCGTTAGAGCCTTTTTCGAGATCCGAAAGCCTCAGCCAAGGATGAATTATGCTTTTGATTTTCCACAGAATCACTCGCTCACTTTTTACTATCCACAGACGTCGAAAGTCTCAGCTGTTTCAGCCAAGGATGAATTATGCTTTTAATGTCGTTCCGCGAGTTTTTATATTTTAAACCTACTATGTTCCAAATTCCGTGAAAATCGTTAGAGCCGTTTTCGAGATCCGAAAGTCTCAGCCAAGGATGAATTATGCTTTTGATTTTCCACAGAATCACTCGCTCACTTTTTACTATCCACAGACGACGAAAGTCTCAGCTGTTTCAGCCAAGGATGAATAATTTATGCTTTTAATGTCGTTCCGCGAGTTTTTATATTTTAAACCTACTATGTTCCAAATTCCGTGAAAACCGTTAGAGCCGTTTTCGAGATCCGTTGAACATAAATAACCAGATAACTAGATATATAAATATATATACAGAAATTGCTCGCTTAATATAATATGATAATGTACTTATTGTATAAATGAATAAATAGTAGAGAAAATTAATTTGGATTTGTAGATAATTTAGGCTGGCTATCTTCACTGCTCAGTACAACTCCAAGACTCGTTTAAGAAATGTTATATTCACAGGTACTGATTTGAAAATAACTGATGAAGTTGAAAGTTGGCCCACATCGGGTAAAAAGTGAATAAAGCAAGGCAATACATCAAGCAGCGTTGACTTAATTACATTAGCAATGGCTGCTAAAGAGCAAAGACTGAGTCAGCTGCTCTGTTTTCCTTTTGTTGGAATTCTTTCAGGCATACGGACATAATCCATCTTGCCAGCCACCCATATATATGCTATGCTTACTGGGAAACCCCCACAGGGTCCAATCCCAAATACCACCTACTCACTGTGTTTTTCACCAATTCATTTCCCTTCCACACATCTATTTTATTCTTCTTTTTCTTTCGCCTTTTATGCCATTTATTCTCTCTCCTTCTTTATCATAATCATCATCTACTTCTCCATCTCTTCTTAATTGCTCTGGCTGCTTTTCCTGCTCTTTTTTTGTTCTTTTTCTTCTTCTTCATCATCATAATCTTCTTCTTCTCTTCTTCTTCTTCTCTTCTTCTTCTTCTTCTTCTTCTTCTTCTTCTTCTTCTTCTTCTTCTCTTCTCTTCTTCTTCTTCTTCTTCTTATTCATATTAATCATTTGTTCTTGTTCGTCATCATCTTTTTCTTTCCCACCTGATACAACTTTTTATCTTTTTCGTCTGTGCTACTACTGTATTATTCCTCTTCTCATTACACTATTTTCTGTTTTTTCTGTATTTCCTTCTTTATTCTCACTCACTCATATTCCAACTTATTCTCTCTCTTCACTTTCCTCTTTACTTCTTGGTTTATCCACTTTGTGTCCAACCTCTTTCTTCTTCATTCTCTTCCATTCTCGTCTTGTTCTATCTTTTCTGTTCTTCATTTTATGATACTCTTCAGTAACAATAATTTTATTTTACAAGTCAGTTTCTTTTCATTCTCTTTCTCTACAATACATCATCCACCTTTTTCCTTTGCATCTTCCACACTCACTTTTCCCTCTTCCTCATTCTCATACTTCTTTTCCTTCCAATCATCAACACTTTTTACATCATCCACCATCTAAATTTCCTTCTTGATCTTCTTCTGAAATACACAACTACTATTACTTAGTAACCACATTCCCTTCCTCAACCTTCTACCCTCATCCTTTGTAAATTTACCTCTTCCTCATTCTTTTCTGAATCTTCATAATCAAAATGCTGCTTATTCTGTTCATACTTTTTTATTTCTCTGTTCATACTTCTCCACTCCTCCGTTCATATATTATACTCCTCCTTTACTGTACTTCTTCAACTTCTCATCTACTTGTCTTCCACTCTCTCTCTAGGCATAGTTTTCCCTTTTTCCCCCTGCTTCTATTATAAAGTGGATCCTTTTCCTTTTCATTTTGACAAGTAATAGATGTCTTCCAACTCTGTCTCATTCCAACTTTCTTGTTCGATCATTTTCTTCATTTTCTCACTTTTTCTTCTTCTCATGATTCACTTCAACTTCTTTCTTTCATTCATCTCTTTCCCTCCTTCCCCTTCATCACATTCATCAGATCATCCCTCTCTCTTCCACTTTCTTGTTTGGTTACTTCCTCCTTTCCACACATTCTTTCTCTTCCCACGCCCGATTTAACTCTTTTTCCTCATTTCTTTTCCCTTCTCCATCATCTATTCGTTCATCCCTCTTCTACCCACCTCCTCGTTAGATGACTTTCTCGCTTTTCCTACTCCTCATGCTCCACTTTCATTATTCACTTCCTTCCTCTTCTCTCACTCCCATCTCTCCGTTTATCCCTCTTTTTCTCTGTCTCACTCCCACCCTGACTAAAAACAGAAGTCCTTCATCGCTCACGCGTTGAGCAAAACCATTCCCTTTTTTCCTTCTCTTTTTCCCTTAATTCCCTTTTTTCGCAGCCTGACTACCAGTTAATTAATGGAGTGTGTATCTTGAAAATCTAGCAGCTACAGTATTCTGACTTCATTCTCTCAAATTTCCACTTTCGGATCTGATAGTCTGAAAGATACCAACCGGAAAGGCAATTCTCACCCTTTCAATAATAACAGCCCCTTTCATTCTTAATAAAGAAATAGAGAACGACTCGGTTATCACGGCTCGAATACAGCTCTATACATTATTTCTGCTCCATTTTCTTCTTCCTCCTTTCTCCTAAATCTTATTAGTATTTTTGACTTCACCTCTATACGCTATTCGTGTTTCCTTTTCATCTTCTCCCTCTCTTTACAGCTTTATGGGTAATTTCTCCTAGTTTTCCTCAACTCCTAGAACATCTCTTCATACCTACTCTGTTCTCTATCATACCTTCTCTCTCTCTCTCTCTTTTTGGATTCTGCATTTCCTCTCCTCTCTATCACTTAGCATGTCATGGACGTAATATTATTTATAACTTTACAGAACATTTGATAACAATAATAATCACAGGTTCACAGTTGAGGAGAATGTTGAGTATTGAATGTTTGTAATAACAAATGCAGATCTTTGAATATTCTAGAGGCTTTAGAAATAACGAGAGTAATCAAGAAAATTCCAGTATAGTTTAATGACCACATTCATTTCAACCAATACAACACTATGAATTTAGTTTATCATAACATTGTAAGCATACAATAGTTTTTCCATTTACATATTTGTCTTACTATCTTTCACTTGTTTTCTTGCTTTTCATTTTGTACCGAAAGTAAATTTTGTTATCATGGCGAGTCTGTTGCTCAAGCCGCCATTTTGTGACACCGTTGAGTGGAAGGAAACTGTCTAGCTGGGCCAATGGCAGGCGTTCATGCCCTTGACCAATAGCAGTACTCGCTTCTAGTATGAATTCTGCTGCTCTCTCTTGTATTCAATTTTTTATCAGAGATTGACAATGGTAATAACCGAAACCGTCTTTCTAAGTATCATAAATAGTATCAATGAATATCTGTTGTTTTTTAACAATTTCTTAGTCTTTCTCATTTATATAAATATTACCACAATATCAACTTCTCAACTACACAAAAAGTAATATAGTTATCAAAACCTCAATTATTGTCACTCCTTCATACCTTCAAATTCCACTAATCGACTCCTTTATACAAATCCTATTACTTTTCTTATCATTCCCCTCCCCTCACTGTCCTTTTAGAGTAGTCGTAATCAAGAGGCTCCATAATTCAGAGGCCCGGGTTCAAATTTCAGCCAGGGCAAGCCATTTTTCTCAGGCCACTCCCTTGTTTCGTATGAACACCTTAAGCAGTCGTCCCGGCTGCCTAATAACAGTTCGATAGGTAATGTGTGAGGCCCTTGAATTGATCATGTGCCACCTGAAAACTCTGACGCCAGCCAGGTCACTCGATATTATTATCAAACTCTAGAGAGAAATAATATAGTGTATTTTTTTTTTAATTAAAATTATAGCTACTACCCTGTTTCTCTCCTATCAGAGTTCCCTGCTATTTATCATAATATACCTTTCTCTTGTCCCATTCTAACTCTTATTCTCTATCTCATCTTCTATATTCTTCCTCACTCAAATTCCACATTGATTACTTATTATTATATGGAGTGGAAAGTAAATATGACTTGACCTCTCTTTGAACCGATATCAATCTACAAATTCTAGAGAGAAATAATATAGTGTTTTTTTTTTTTTGTTTTTTTAAAGATGTAGTTGAGAAGTTGATATTGCGGTAATTATTCATATTGAATGAAAATAGTTATTTGTGCAACTAGTGCGCAAAGTGACAGTTTGCTGCACCGAAAGAAACATTTACGCCCGAGCCGTAGGCGAGGGCGGAATGGTTCTTTGAGTGCAGGAGAGGAACTTTGCGCACGTATTTCACATTAAATTTTTCCTACAGTTACCATTGAATATGAAAAGTGGGTAATTATGGGTAAAATGATGGCTGAATTCCATCAAATGTTTGTGTGTGTGATGCTGTAATTAATAATTGTCAAATTGAATAATGTAGTAGTAAATGAATGAAGGGGCGGCTGTGTGCTGAATGTGGTGGCTGTCGCTGTCCACGATGTCCTTATACTATTATAACGTGCATCACAGTCACAGTTACCAACTTAATTTTGATTTTGCTGCACTGGTGCTCCATATAACCTACTAATTATTTTGCGTTGTCATGCTGCAAATCTGGAGTACGCAAAGTACTCACTTGCGCACTAGTGCGGAAAAGTGATTCTTTGTGGCCTGCAATCAGTGCAGAAATGGTCACTTTTCAGGGTATCTGTAGGAAAAGACAATTTCTTAGTCTTTTTCATTCAATAATATAGTGTTCTCAGTTTTAAGGTCAGTTTTTCTTTCCCAATTACATCTTAATGATAATAATTGATTTTGTACAAGTGGATAAATCAATTTAGCGAATAGTTTCTTATCTCATGATTATCAATTACTTATCTTCACCTTTCACTCTCTCTTTCTACTAACACACGTTCAAGCTCCCTTACTCATTCTATCTATTTCTCTTCCTCACTCCCTCTCTCTCATAGCCTTTTCTTTCCATAACTCTTTCTCCGGTGTGTGTTAATGGGAAGGATATTTTATATCCTTCTAAGAGAATGGATATTATTTGTTGAAACACCGCCGATTTATGAAGTTACATCACATTATTATTTTATCGTTATTTCAAACGCATTCTATATTTATTCTCATTGATTAATTATCTATACTTTGTGAAATTCGTTGAATAACTAGCATTATCGTCATTTAATGTAAATTAGTGTATAAGCCAGTGAATAGTGTAACATACATAAATAAAGAAATCCAATCTAATCTCATCTAATTCCATCTCTTCCTCTCTAACACACATTCAAGCTCCCTTACTCATTCTCTCTATTTCTCTTCCTCACTCCCTCTCTCTCAATAGCCTTCCCTTTCCATAACTCCGTCTCTCCTTACATCTTTATTTTTCCTTCGCGCTCTCCAAATTCGGCTGAACACAACCATTGCAACTCGAAAACTACTCTACTGCTCTCAACGAAATAAGAAGGTCCAACGTCTGTTCTTCCTTCATTCTAACATTTCATTTTCCCCTCTAATTCTCTACTCGTTGCTGCACTTCAAAGTAACAAAGTTAACTCGAAATCAGACAAGACGTTCCTCTCTGTTCAGCTTCAAAGAAAAATGAATGAATGGAATGCTTCGAGCAAAACGAGCAAACTTCTTACTTTCATCAACTATTCAAACTATGTTTACAGAACGTTCAACAATCTATGTTCCAATTCATAAAATATTTGTGAAGAGAAGATAATATATCATCAATCCCAACAATAGCTTATGCTCCACAAATATATTCATGAAGTTTGAGATATTTGTTTTTCACAGTGGAAAATAAATGTTGAATGAATCCTCCTATATTCCCTCATCTTTCACAAAACATGTACTCTGAAGCTGTATTCATACACAACATTGATAGGGAATAGTGGAAATATATTTTCTATGAGTTCTAATGAGATTAATCAATATTCACTTTCCCGGGCTGATTAGCCAATTAGAACTCATGATAATTATTATATTTTCACTGTTGTGTTCGAATCCAGCTTAAAGTTGTGAACAGAGCGAGTAAGTCGCGGTGAAGATTGATGTGAGGCGGTGCAAAAGCTAAAAAAAAAACTTTCTACTGTTGATATTTTTCAAAGTTTTTCGATTTGTATATCATCAAGCTATCAAAGTAAAAAATTTCTCTTGTGGAAACATTTTTTTTTATCATTACTTTTTGAGATATGACCGCCTAAAGTTTAAATTTCTGGGACAGAACATTTCAAATTCGGTAGGAGATAAATCCATGAGATTTCAAGGATAAATTCTTCATGGTATTGTTGATTGTCTGAAAATATCAATTTTTGAGAAAGTTATTCAATTTAGTTATTTATTTTTAGTTATTATTTAAATAAAGGGTGCTATAAGATTTTATATTGTTTAATTCATTTTAAAAAGTAGTCCATGTCAATGGAGTATTTTTATTCAATTTATTATAAATGACCAAAAATAACTGAACTAAAAGTTTTTTTGTCATTTTTGGTAAATTGAATAACTTCCTTTTAAACTGATATTATAGAAACATTTTTGTTTTATTCAATCAACAATACCATGGAGAATTTATTCTCTTAATCTCATGGATTCGTCTCTTACCGAATTTGAAATTTTCTGTCCCAAAAGGTTGAACTTTGGGCGGTCTTATCTCGAAAAGTAATGATTAGGAAAAAAATGTTTTCCTGAGAGAATTTTTTAATTTTGATAGCTTGATGATATACAAATCAAAAATCTTTGAAAAATATTACTAGTAGAAAGTTTATTTTTAGCCTTTGCACAGCCTTAAAAGACTATTATACAATAGTAAAACATTTACAATCATTGCCAGAACGCTGGAATCTACATATTGACCTGACCTGACCTCCGTCTACGGAGGTAGTGGTTACACACACATCGATTTTTTTTTACGAACGATTTTCTATTAGATTGAACATAACTTTGCAAACAGATAATGTGAAGTTGTTTCCATGTTGAATGGAAAAGACTAAGAAATTATCAAAAATATTGTTTTCATGTGTTTGCCAAGTCCGATCAATCTGGTCGATGTCATAAAGACGGCAATAAATCGAATGTCCAGAAATCGATGTGTGTGTAACTGGTTAAACATAGACTAACTGAGATCCTAACCAGTTGTTATTAATAATTTTTCGAGTAGCAACTACCAAGCTTCACTGATTTTCCGTTGAATCCCGTTATCACAATCCTTTTCATAGCTAACAATTGGGTCAGCGGTCAAAGAAAAACCAGTAATTATTTTCCTGTAGCAGAAAGCTTGAGTACTTCAACAAAGCAACCTTTTTGATCACTAAACCCGTCAAATTGAGTCACATGCCGTGCGGTCTTTGAATCTCTCAGACCGTCTCATGTAATTGCATACGGTCTTTGGACCTTTGTCGACCGGAGATTATATGTGATCCGGATCAACTTGACCGGTGATTGGAAGGTTTCATCGTTTTGTCTGGTATTTGATGTCCACTGTAATTAATAGTAATTGGATAAAACGGGAAGTATTATTAGATTCGTTCCTATGATACACTAGCAAATAAACAGCACAAAATATGAAGATCATATAAATCTCAAACGAATGTTGAGGTGGAATGATAAAAATCTGGTGTGGCGCACTCACACAACTTTCCTTGCCGTTATGAAAATTGATCACCTGACGCTAGTGTTCACGCGCATCTCAAGTCTACTTAAAAACAAAGACCTGAGCCAGCTGGTGACAGGACAATGAGGTCTGCTATCTCTTCATAGTGAATGATTTAATAGAATCAACAGTTGCGAACAGTTTGCAATTTAATAATCTTATTTTCTCGAACATCGAGCTTATTTTCAATTTTAGGTGAAAATGTTACTGAACATTAATTGTAGAGATTTTCATGATCAATGTTCTCCAATTGAAATTTTTTGTTTAAACTGTATCTGAAGCCTGATAATTGGGAATCTAAAATCAAACTTTGCATAGATGGGGTGGAGTTTCTGGAATTTTTACAGATATGAGACTTGTGGCAGTTGATAGAGCTTATCAATGATTATTTTAGGTATAAATTTAATCAAAACCGTTGAACCCGTTTTCGAGAAAATCGCGAAAAACCCTGTTTTTTATAACATTTTCGCCATTTTTGCCGCCATCTTGAATCGCATTAGATCGAAATTGTTCGTTTCGGATCCTTATATTGTAAGGACCTAAGTTCAAATTTCAAGTCATTCCGTTAATTGAGAGATGAGATATTGTGTACACAG
Organism: Nilaparvata lugens; assembly: GCF_014356525.2. NCBI lineage: Eukaryota > Metazoa > Arthropoda > Insecta > Hemiptera > Delphacidae > Nilaparvata > Nilaparvata lugens. The sequence continues at coordinate 16,744,645 of NC_052516.1, forward strand.
ACACACCCACACACACACACACACACACCACACACACACCCACACACACCACACAACACCACACACAGACCAACTCCCAAAATCATGTTTTTGGACTCAGGGACCTTGAAACGTATAGAAATTTAGAAATTGGGGTACCTTAATTTTTTTTCGAAAAGCAATACTTTCCTTACCTATGGTAATAGGGCAAGGAAAGTAAAAAACAAATCATACTCTGATTGTGAGAATACTTGAATTACATTGCATTCTATTCATTTAATAACCTTTGATAGATACTATACCTTCCCATTTTCAGATATTTCTCATGTATTTAATGACGTTTCAAACTATTAATTTCTATTTGACCGAACGTAGTGAGGTCTATGTTTAGACTCAAATTTTCTTTTGTCTGTCTCTATGTAACGCGATTACGGCCAAACGCATTGATAGAATTCGATGAGATTGGCAGGAATATTTCTTTTTTAACTGCGCGTCGATGTATACCCAAGGTTTTTTTGAAATTTTGCATTTTAAGGATATATGAAAGGGAAAGGAATTCTTCTATACTCTGATATCACTATATTATCTCCTCTCTGAGATAGGATCAATCAGACTATAGAACTCATTCATGATCAATCCATTGATAATAATGGATTACACCGATTTTCTGGAGGAGCCGTGTCTATTTCTATAAGGTCTATAGTTTCAATCAAAGACCTTGAAGAGTTA